>NW_007792882.1:0-1689 GCF_000696425.1 Galeopterus variegatus
GAGTTAACACAGCAGGCCTACAACTTATCCTTTGAAAGCCCTGCTCACAGGTTTGGTTCTCAGCTGGCAGCTAGGAACCTGGATTTCAGGAGGGTTCCCATCTTTCCCAGAATTGATAAGAGGGGTTCACTGTGTCTAAATTGTACAATGTGCTTTATGCTGAACGCCTGTCTTCCTTCTGGGAGTCTGGGATTTTGGTGCAGGTTAGGCAGAGACTGCCTTTGTGACCCTGGGCGCTGGGTCTCTAATGAGCTTCCTTGATAGGAAAATGTCACACGTGTTTTCACAGCTCATTGCTGGAGGAGTTAAGCATGTCCTGTGTGACTCCCCTGGGAGAGGGCTCTTGGAAACCAGCGCTCAGTTTCCTGTGTACTTTGTCCCATGCACCCATTCTCTTTATCGATCATGTCTGTATCCTTGTGCTATGAGAATTCACAGCCAGGAGTATGACTATCTGTTGGGTCCTGTGAGTCCTCCTAGCAAATCATCAAATCTGGGGGTTATCTTCGGGACCCCTAACACACTAACCTTTCCCTGCTGACATGAAAATAATCCTGAAAAGTAGGAACTGGGCAATGTTCGTAACTACTCTTAAACATTAGTTTTTTCATCTAAACATCTACACCCTCTTGCTTTTCAAGTGTCTTATACAGTGCCTGGCACATACCCTCTATCATTCAAAAAATAATTAATAGCCATAGGAAAGGAACAGTGAAAGTGCCATGCTAGTTTGGAGGAAGTTGTTAAATATTCAATAGTAAATCTTTTTAGTGGGTATGTTTTATCTTTTTGCAATTAGTGAAATAAATTTTTACATATCTAGTTAAGGTTGGCAATTATACTTTTTATTATCCTGGGACATTTATAGTTCCTATAATATCTTTAGATAAAAATTTTCTACTTCCTAATCTTGCCTGAGAATGAAAAATCCCAAGGTTATCTAACAGGCTCCACATCCCTGCCTTTGTGTCAGTCTATAATTTCTAACATCTCAAGCTATTCAGCCAATTGCTTTTATTCAAATAATGTTTTTCAGGTAGTAGTTCATTATTGGTTTTGTGATTACATCAAACTGTTTTAAAGACATGTCTACAGTTATTTAAAGTGTTTTTTTCTATACATATTATGGCCTTTTCTCCATATTTCTCTATTCATGTATATATAAGAATATCTTTATTTTGTAATGTTTTAGATACTGTTATCTTTGGCTAGAGAGAAAGGAAGCATACTTATGGACAATGGTGATTGGCATTTTATACTTGGAAGTGTAAGTTGTAGCACAGTGAACTTGAACCTTCTCATAAGATCATAACAGACATCTTATTTGTCCATCTCGTGTCTTCTGTCCTATGGAAATTCACATGCTCAGCCTGCTCTTCAATAGTCATTTTCTCTGGGGCTTATAGGAACAGATCAGTAGTGTCCAACTAATTTCTTCCCCTCATGAAGGGAAGCAGATAATCATGCTCATTTCAAAAACTGCTTTGAATTGAGTTTAATGCCTGAAATCACACCCCCAGTGATTGGAGTCCCTTTGTCACTGCTAATGACACTGACATCTCTCTCCACTTGCACATGAATCTCTTCGGCTCTCCATAAACAAGTCTGTCTTAGTTCCCTTGTTCTACTAAAAAGGCAGCCAAAGGAGGATTTATTTTTTCTGCCAATTTTTAAAAGGCTAATATAAAA
>NW_007792883.1:0-1689 GCF_000696425.1 Galeopterus variegatus
ATTAATCATCCAGAGAAAGGTGTTGAAATCTCTTACTGTAATTGTGGATTTGCCTATTTTTACTGTCAGTTTTATCAGTTTTCATTTCATGTATTTTGTAGATCTGGTGTTTGCTGCATACATTTTCAAGATTTCTATATTTTTTTGGTAGATTGACCCTTTTATCATTTTGTAGTGTCTCTCTCTGTCTTAGACAATTTTCTTTACTTCAAAATTTACTTTGATATTATAGCCATGCTTGTTTTCAAGTTTATATGATTCAAGTTTATGTGATGTATCTTTCTCCATTTTTTTTACTTTCAACTTGCCTACATCTTTATACTTGAATTGAGTTTCTTGTTGACAGCAAATATTTGGGTCATGTTCTTTAATCCACTCTGCCGATCTGTCTTTTTAATGGGTAAAATGTAATGTAAATGAATCATATCACATTTACATTTAATGTAATTAATGATATGTTAGGTTTGAAGTCCATCATTTTATTCTAGCTTTCTCTCCTCTCTCTTTTACATTTCTCTATTTTCTTTTTCATGTGTTTCTGATGGTCACTTTAACATTTACATTTCTCTGTTTTCTTTTTCATGTGTTTCTGATGTCACTTTAACATTTTTCAAAATTCCATTTCTATTTTTCTATATTTCCCTATATTTATATTTTTCTTTCTACATACTTTTTTTGTGGCTGCTATAAATATTATATCATGTGTACAAAATTTACCACAGTCTACTGGTGTCATCATTTTTCCAGTTCAAGTGATTTATAAAAACCTTACCTGCGTAAACATTGTTATTCTCCTCTGCATGTAAGTTACTTAAATATATCCTTTACATATAAGAACGAAATCTGTGCTATAGTTGTAAATTCAATGTCAATAATTGTTTAGACAACTCAAGAGAACAAAAAGTATTGTATTTGCTGTTGTTCTGTTTGTTCTGTGTCTTTTGTTTGTTTGTTTATGATATTTCACTGGTTCCTTCCACTTTTGCTTAATATTTTAAATTTTTTAGAAAAATTCCTGTATATATTCTTTTAGGTTAGGTCTGCTGAGGATAGATTCTCTTAATTTTCAATCATGCGAGAATGCTTTGATTTCCTTTCCATTCTGAAGGAATATTGTAACTGTGTATAGGATTCTCCGCCTTGGCCGTACAGCAGTTGAACATTTACCTTTAAGTATAGAATGTGCAGGATTCTGGGTGGAAAGTCCTTTTTTTTCAGTGCTTGAAAAATATTGTGGATGCTGCTGGTCAAGATGGCAAAATAGACAGTCTTCAGCATCACTCTCTCCCACAAACCCCCTAATATACAACTATTAAATAACCATGACAGCCAAGCTGGGAATACTAGAGCTCAGGTGAAGAGTAGGAGAGACCTACAGAGTTCATGAAGGCAGAAGAAGCCACAATGATAGAAAGAAAGGATCACTCCTACCATTTTGAGCCTTTGGTCCCTTTGGGATAAAATCCTGGGCCTTTCTTGTGGGTTTAGTCTTAGCCACCTTTCAGACGGGGGTTAGTCTTAGCCACCTTTCAGACCCTTTTTCCTTGTCTTCCATCCTCTACTTCACCCAAGCTGGCTCTCATGGTCATTACCTCATGTATAGGATGACCAATTTATGGGGCCAGTACGGCCATCAGTTACCCAAAGGACATTGATGGGGCATTTTGCAGCACTATGTCTCTCATGCTG
>NW_007792884.1:0-1689 GCF_000696425.1 Galeopterus variegatus
CTCCTGCACACCACAGTAGCTGCATCTTCCAGCACCTCAGCTGATGTGGCATGCCACCACCGAGAATCTAGGGACTCCACCGACCTGTGTAGCTGCCATTTCTAGGGCTAGGGCTTAGGGAAACAAAGCTTTGGCTGAGCTGTACAACCCTACCCTCCAAGTCAAACAGCTACAGAACACACCTACCTGAAACTGGACTAGCCCCCCAAAATCCAAGATGTTGAGGCACTCCACTTCTTTGGGGAGTGAAGTCATTGCTGTGCTGCTCTCCATCCCCTGGGGACAAAGCCACAGTAATATCTTGCAATTCCTGGGTCTTTGCTGCTGCTGTACTTGGTGTTGCGAAACCAGGGCTACTGCCATGTCCCACCATCCCAGGGTCCAGAGTCACTACTGTGTAGTACCTCATCCACCAGACCCCAAGCTCTCACTGTGCCATTAATTCTGGGTCCCAAATTGCAGCTGTGTCCTGCTCCTCAGGACCAAGACTTTGGAGTACCCCCTTTTTCCCTGGATCTGTGCCAATTCTGTGCCCTGTCCTGCAGGATTAAAGCCACAGCTGCATATCAGCCCACTGTGTCCAAGTTGCTAGGGAGTGCTTCAGTGTAACAGACCTTGACTTACTGTCAGAACTGCATCAACTTGTGCCGTGGAGAGTGAACCTGCACCTCAAGTCTCAGGTGCTATAGTAGTTTCACAAGACCCTGAGTCCGGGAGTGTGGCACCACAGCCACTCCAAACACCCATGCCCTGAATCCTGGTACCATTGTGGCTGCCTGTGAACTGTGTCATATCCAACACCAAGAGAGATCCCCTCAGCTAGAACTCCCCACTATGAGGAAGACAACAGGAGGATCCCTGAAGTACTTACCCTAATAACCTATGCAGCCACTGTCACTGCCACAAACTCCTGTAGTCTAGACCCCAGAGGTACCCACAGTCACTGCTAATATTGATAACAAATGAAGAAGCTGCATGAGTCTACACCACTGCCAGAGCCACTGTACCTTGCCCAACCAGCACCCTTAGGCCCATCTGTAGGTAATGGTCTTCCCCTAAAAAGGCATTCTGTAAAGTCTGAAAGAGGTGACTATACCACCAGGTGTGTAGACATCAATGGAGGGACATAAGAGACATGAAAATGCAAGGAAACATGAAACCATCAAAGGAACACAATAATTCTCCAGTAACTAACCAAAAAAAAATGGGCATTTATGAATTGTCTAGAAAGGTATTCAAAATAATTGTTCTTAAGAAACTCAGCAAGACACAAGAGAATACAAATAGATGATTCATTAAAACAATTCATGATCTGAATGATAAATTCAACATAGATAGACATTATAAACAAAAACCAAGCAGAAATATTGGAGCAAAAGAATTCAATTAATGAAATAAAAAATACAACTGAGAGCTTCAACAGCAGACCAGGTCAAACAGAAGAAAGAATCTGTGAACCTGAAGACCGGTCTTATGAAATGACTCAATTAGAGGGAAAAAGGAAAAAGAAGGAAAAAGTGAAGACAGCCTATGGGACATATGGGACACCATTAAGTGAACAAGTATTTGTATTATAGGAGTTTTAAAAAAAGAGAGACAAGGGAAAGAAAGCATATCTAATAAAATACTTGCTGAAAATTACCCATATCTTGGGAGAGATATGAACATCCAAATATATGGAGCTCCAAA
>NW_007792885.1:0-1689 GCF_000696425.1 Galeopterus variegatus
AGTCTTTTACTATATCTTTTGTGTAGGTTTATTTTAGTGGTTGCTCTAGGAATTATAATGTACGTACTTAACTTTTCAGAGTTGAGTTAATATTTTACCACTTTAAGTGAAATATAGAAACCTGAGCATCACATAACTTCCTCACCATCCCTTTTATGTTGTAGCCTTCATATGTATTACATTTATAATCACTGGAAGTCCCAACAACATTATAACTTTTTCCTTTAATGGTTATACTTATTTTAAAGAATTTAAGCAGAGAATCACCTATTTTATTTACCTAGATATTCCTCATTTCCATTGTTTTTCCTTCATTCTCAATGTTCCAAGTTTCATTCTTGTATAATTTCCCTTACATCTGAAAAACTTCCTTTTGCATTTCTATTAAAGCAGAACTGCTAGCAACAAATTCTCTTGTGTTTCCTTCATCTGTCTTTTTTCACCTTACTCCTGAAAGATATTTATTGCTGAATATAGAATCCTGGTTCAATAATTCTTTTCTTTCAGTATTTTTAAAATGTTATGTCAGTTCCTTCTGTCCTTCCTGATTTCTTATGAGAATTCTGCAGTCATTTGAATCATTTCCTCTTTACATGCTATTTGGTGTTTTTCCCTGGTTACCTTTTCTTTCTTTGCCCTTAGTTTTTGACAGTTTGATTACTATTTTTCTGGTCAAGAATTTCATTGAGTTTATCTTGTTTGGGGTCTTTAAATCTTTAAGTTTATGTCTCTTCCCAAATTTGGGGAGTTTTTAGCCAATAGTTTTTCAAGTATTTCTTCTGTACCATGTTATTTCTTCTCTCCTCTGGGACTCTGATGATATGACCTTTTCTTGCTGTCTCACGGGTCCCTGGAATTCCATTTATTTTTTTTATGTGTTTTTTTCCTCTGATATTCAGAATGGGTAATTTCTATTAACATATCTTTCAGTTTACTAACTCTTTTATCATTTTCAATCTGCTATTGGGTCCATTTTCAAAATTTTTATTTCAATTATTATATTCTTCAGTTCTAAAACTTCCATTTGGCTCTTCTGTATATATATCTTCTTTCTATTTCTTTGCTGAGAATTTCTATTTCCATTTATTTCTAGAGTGTTTGGCCTTACTTCTTAAAGGTGGTTTTGATAGTTACTTTAAATGTTTTTTAAATAATTCCAATGTCTGTGTCATCTTGGTGTTGGTGTCTGTTGGTTGACTTTGACCTTACAAGTTGACTTTTTCCTGGTTCTTTGTATACTGGTTAATTTCTAATTGCATCTTGGATATTTTCAATACTATATTAAAAGATTCTGGGTCTTGTTTAAATCCCATGAATAATATTGATGTTTTTGCTTAGTAGATAGTCAATCTAATTATGTTCAGAGCAAAGTTCCTAGCCCCCTTCTCTGGGTTGTGGTCTCAGTGTCAGTTCAGTTTTCAAAGCTTTTGCAGTGCTGTTAGTATCTGCCCACTGTGTGTGACACCAAGCAGCTAATCTGGGACTTGAGCAGTGGTCCGTCCCATGGCTCAGTTCTCAAAGTCTCCAGTGTGCCATTTAAGGTCAGATCCATTTGTGCACAACTTGGAGTTGAACCCAAGAGTTCATACACCATTTTATAGGACAGCTCCTTTATTTCTTTCACTTCCATGATTGCCCTAACACTTTTTGGTTCCCTGGAGCTCCCTTTTGCAGCCCTTGAGCCGGAAA
>NW_007792886.1:0-519 GCF_000696425.1 Galeopterus variegatus
ACCTCGCTCAGCCAGTGAGCGGGAACCGGTCCGCATGTGGGATCCGAACCCTCGGCGGGAGCGCCACCGCACTCCCAAGCGACGCACTGTAGCAGTGCACCACCGGGCCGGCCCATTAGATGATATAATCTTATATGGAGGAAATCCTAATGATTTCACACACACACACTCCCACAAAATGAAAACTGTTAGAAGTAATAAATTCATCAAAATAGCTACATAGAAAATCAACACACAAAAATTGCATTTCTAGTCACTAACAGTCAACAATCTGGAAAGGAATTTTAAAAAAACATACCATTTATGATAGCAGCAAAAAAAGGAAAATACTTAGAAATTAACCACAGAGATATAATAGTCATTTACAATGAAAACTACAAAAAGCTGAAGACATAAATAAATAGAAAGTTCATTGGAAGATTTAATATTGTTATTATGTCAGTATTTCCCAATTTAATCTACAAATTCAATGAAATCCCAATCAAAATCCAATGACATTTTTTTGCAGAAATGGAAAGA
>NW_007792887.1:0-1688 GCF_000696425.1 Galeopterus variegatus
TGCTAAACTCTAATTTTAAAATCACAGTAACATCATTAAGTCTGTTCTTTTCTCCATATATAGGCCTGGCCATATCTAGGTCTCTCACCAGAGGATTTTTTAAAGGGATGAAAAGCCTGTCCTGAATCAGGGAAGACTTTAAAATTTCAAAGACCTTTCATCTGAAATGGTCTTCTGATACACTTTTTCACATGGTTCTTAGAATACATACATTCAGAGAATATATGAATATCAAACTAAATAAAACTAAATTAGGAATACCAAAAATTCAAAGATATATAAGTTTTTCTTTTTTAAGAAAACCACCTAATCTTCAAAACAGCCCTGTGAGCTATGTAATACTATTATTCTGTGCACAAGAGAGATCTGCAAATTTGCTTAATATTGTGCATCTATAGTTGACTCACAAATTTGATTATATGGTGGCAATGTATCATCTATATATCCAGGCACTCAGGTAATCTACATGCTTCTGCACCAAACAACAGAAACAGGGAGAAAGCCTGAAGGGTGGGAAGAAATCTTCATGTGCCTTCATCTCATAATTGGACACCCCTTCTTAGGCCACTTACTTTGATTCCTTTATATAGAGACTGTTGGAGGAAGAGGGAAAAAATGTAATTTAACCCAGGGCTTAGAATAAGTCCTGTGAATCTCTAAAAATTTGTTGGAGATGTTAGTTTCTGGAAAGAACTATACTTAAAAGCTTCAGGATTTTTTCTGATTCTCCTTCTATATGTTGTGTGGATGTAAAGCCATTATGCAGATGTTCTCTGTACTGAGAGATCACTTTGATAAACCTTGAAGTTTTTCAAAGATAAAGCAAATCTGAAAATTGAGATTCAAGAAAATGTGGACTCCAAAGCTGAACAGTTCTCCATAATCATGTAAAAAGCTGTTTCCATTTTAGTTATCATTTGATCCTATTGTATTATATTTCCCTGAGAAAATATATATTTTCTAACTTAAGATTTGAACTGATTCATCTCTGAAAAATATTAATCATTCTTGGATGATGGGTTTGAGGTCTTTTTCCATAATTGGGACAGAGGTGATAAAAAAAAAATAAAGACCCAGAGTATTGAAGGTATGTGGAATTGTTTACATCTGATGTTATTGGAAGGATCCTGAAAGGAATTGAATTGGAATTTCTGAAGCTCAGCATTGACTGTTTTATAGAGGTACTGTATTCTATGTTTTCCAGAATGGATAAACCATACTTTGCAAAATATATTGATATTGTCTATTGGGCTAATGTCAAAAAATGAGGAGATGCAGATATTAAGGCCTGATTTCTGTTGGACCAAGTGTGAGTAGTTCTGAAATGAATGGACTTCCTTGGTGCCAGTCAATCCTGGAAGAAAGCTGCTATCTCATGAGGGAGAAGAAGGGTCCTGATATGCCCTTTCATTGTTAACTAGATCATTGGATAAAATATACGGAACAGTTGTTTTCAGACACCATACAGCAGGGACAGCAGGAATGAGATTTCTGAAAGGAGGTGAACAAACGAAGTTAGCTCTATAATTGCCCTGGCTTTAGGTCTAAAGACTTTTAAAAATCACAGCACTGGGACTGGAAATCCAAACATAATTCAGAAGTTTTCTTGAGTTAAACGTGGTGATTGGAGCTCAGAAAGGCTGAGGTGGCTAGAATTTGAAAGGCAGATTGCTGAGAGAAGGAACATA
>NW_007792888.1:0-1052 GCF_000696425.1 Galeopterus variegatus
GGTACGGGTCTAGTTTTATTCTTCAACATATGGATGTTTAGTTTTCCCAGCACCATTTATCAAAGAGGCAATATTTTCCCCAATGTATGTTCTTGTTGGTTTTGTCAAAGATCAGTAGGCTATAAGTATGTGGGTTGACTTTGGGTTCTCTATTCTTTCCAGTGATCAATGTGTCTGATTTTATACTGGTGTCATGCTGTTTTGGTTACTATCACTTTACAGTATACTTGGAATTCAGGTAGTGTTACCCAGTTTTATTAATTAATTTTTTGCTTAGGATTACTTTGGCTATTCAGGGTCTTTTACTGTTTAATATGAATGTTAGGTGTTTTTTCTATTTCTGTGAAGAATACCTTTGGCATTTTGATGGGGATTGCATTGAATCTGTAGATGGTTTGGGATAGTATGAAACATTTTCACAGGGTTAATTCTTCCAATACAGGAGCATAGAATGGCTTTCCATTTTTTGTGTTCTCTTTAATTACTTCCAACAGTGATTTGTAGTTTTCTTTTTTTTTTTTTTCCTTTTTGTCTTTTTTACTGACCAGTAACAGGATCGCAACCCTCGGTGTTGCGCTCGCACCGCGCTCAGCCAGTGAGCAGGAACCGGTATCCACATGGGATCCAAACCCTCAGCAGGAGTGCCGCCACACTCCCAAGTGGCGCACTCTCCAGTGCGCCACCGGGCCAGCCCAGATTTTTAGTTTTCTTTTTTTTTTTCCCTTTTTGTATTTTTTACTGACCGGTAATGGGATCGCAATCCTCGGTGTTGCGCTTGCACCGCGCTCAGCCAGTGAGCAGGAACCGGTATCCACATGGGATCCAAACCCTCAGCAGGAGTGCCGCCACACTCCCAAGTGGCGCACTCTCCAGTGCGCCACCGGGCCAGCCCAGATTTTTAGTTTTCATTGTAGTGATTTTTCACATCCTTGGTTAACTTTATTCCTAAGTATATACACACATATATATTTTTGGTGATTATTGTGCTAGCTGTCTTGATTTCTCTTTCTGCTTGTTCACTGTTGTGGTATAAAATTGCTACTGATTTTTGT
>NW_007792889.1:0-1688 GCF_000696425.1 Galeopterus variegatus
ATTCTCTTGGTGATCTCATCTTAGTTGATGCAGACTTCATTTTTTTCAGTAGCTCAGGCCAAAAATCTCACAGGTATACTCGACTCCTATTTTTCCCTCACTCATCACATCAGTCTGTCAGGGGATTCTGTGTGTTCTGTCTTTAAAGTCTTAATGCCTAACCTGCCCACTTCTCACCACTCCCCTGAGTCAACCTCACCTCTCTTCTCACTCTAATAGTCTTCTAACAGGGCTTCCTGTCTCCATCTCATTGTTAGGGGCCAGAGTACATTCTTTAATCTCAAATCAGGGGCCAGAGTACATTTTTTTAAGAAATGCAAACTACGATGTCATTTCTCTGCTCAAAGTCTTGAGATGATGGCCTATTTCATTCAGGGTGAAAGCCAAAACCTTATAAAGGCCTGCAGAACCTCACAGGATTTCAAGCCCATTATGCCTCCAGGACTTCCTTCCCTACTGCTTCTCCCCCACTCCCTGTGCTGCAGCCACCCTGGCCAACTTGCTGTCCCACCTAACAGCTTTGCGTTAGCTACTCTTTTTGCCTGGCGTGCTCTTCCTCCTGGGTTTCCTTCTTGTGTCCCCACGTCCTTGCTTACAGGTCACCTTATCAACGTCTGGCATTGACCGCACTATGCAATACTGCTACCTGCCCCCCTCCTGCGTGCCCCTGATTCCCCTTCCTTACACTATTTGTTCTTGCGTTCTTTCACTATCATGTACACTTTACTTATTCTTTAAGTGGCTTAGCATTTGTCTCTTCCTACTAGAGTATAAATTCTTCTAGGTCAGGGAACTTTGTCTGCTTTCAAGGCATCCCACGATCCCAGAACAATTCCAGAACATAATATAGGCTTGGTGGGTATGTATGGAATGAATGAAGGAATAGTTTAGTAAGGGAGATAGACAAAAATAAAGACAATTGCAATATATTGTGGTCAACTCTGAGAGAGCTACGCATCAGCTCCAAGTGAGCACAAAAGGGGCCTCTAGCCTATTCTGGGGGTGCAGGGAAGGCTACCTGGATTTGAGGACAACAGAAGGATATCTTCAAATATTGGTAGGTTTTGGCCAGTTGAAGAGTTCTTAGTTGAGAAAACAGAAAGAACAAAGACACTTCAAACTTCAAACTGTGCATTGAATTAGTGGGTTTGGACAGACATGTTAAGTTCACTTTTGGAATGTTGCCTTAAGTGCCTGCCGATCATTCACATGGATGGGATAAGCCAACTTAGGGTGGACTGGCCAGACACCAAGCGCAGTAGGGTAACCAGGCAAAACTTAGTGCTGGACAGATGAAGAACTTCTTCTGATTATTTTAAAGATCAATATCTCCCTCTTCCCCTCAAAATACAAAAACAAAACAAAACAACCCCTGAGAACTTGTTCTACACACAGATAACAAGCCTTCCTGGGTAATTTGTAAGAAAATGAAATTTATTGCTTATATTTTCTGAGGCTGGGGAGTCCAAAGTCCAGGGAACACACTTGGTGAAGGCCTTGGTGGTATCAACAGTGATCTAGGGGTCTCACATAGCAGAAAATGGCAGAGCAGAGAGACAGAGATTACCCTCTCATGTGCTCCTCTTTTAAAGCCCTCAGAGCCACTCCCTTGACCATCATTTTTAATCCATTCACTAGGCATGGTCCTCAGAATTTAATCACTTCTTCAAGGCCCCACCTTTCAATGA
>NW_007792890.1:0-1688 GCF_000696425.1 Galeopterus variegatus
TCTTTTCTTTGATGTTAATTCATTGTGGCAGGGGGTTTCACAGTCCACAGGTTTGACATTGTTGCCTGACTAAGATGTTGCTGGGGTTGCCAATTTGGTATGGCTACCTCCGTGACTGCTCAGTTGGCCTCTAGTGCCTTGTGTGTGTGGTTGCCTGGGGTCTTGGGCCTCTCCGGGGAGCCACGTCTCTGGTCAGCTTGGACTCTGCTGGGCTGCTGGGTGATGTGGTGTTACCGCAGGGTGTCGTTCCTGCCGCTGCTGGTTCCCCCGCTGTTGCCGCTGCCACCGGCACCACTGCCGTCAGGTCCATAGCCGTCGGCTCCGCTGCTGACGCTTGCCCTGCTCCCACCGCTACCGCTGTTGCTGCTTCCCCCCCTGCTGCCGCTGGCACCGCTGCTGCCGGTGCTGCTTACGCCGCTGCTGCCGCTGCCACTGACGCTACTGCCGCTGGCTGCAGCCGCTGCTGCCGGTTCCACCACTGCTGCCGCTGTTTCCGTTACCGCTGGCGCCGCTTCCGCCACAGAATAATCTTCTTTAAAAATGGCTTTAGAGCAATTGGATATCCACTGCAATACAATGAAATTAAATCTATACCATTTGATGAAGATTTTCATTATAAGCATAGAGATGTAGTTTGTTTGTAGCGAGAAAGATCATGAATTATGAGGCCAAGGACCTGGTGGGTTCTGATGACGGCCCTCTTCCTGGCTTGCAGACATCTGCCTTCTTGCTGTATCCTCATGTGGTAGAGAGAGACAGAAGATTCTAATCTCTCCTTCCTATAAAGACAAGTTTTGGAGGCTGAGAAGTTTGAAGTACAGGGAACACATCTGGTGAAGGCCTTGTTGGTGGTGATAGTGACACAGGGATCTCACACGGTAGAATGGAGGAGTAGAGAGAGCTAGTTTCAGGTCTTAAGTTTAAGTTTTTAACCTATTTTGCATTGGTTTTTATGCATATTGTGTGAGATGAGGGTCTAATTTGGTTCTTTTGCATGTGGGTATCCAGTTTTCCCAGCACCATGAATTTTATTATTTCTGGCATGGTGGCTTAAAGATCACGGGATAATAAAAACTGAATGGTACAGTTGTGTCTTAGTATAACCAAGATATTTTTAGCAGAATTTACTGTGTATTTCTTATTTCGTCATAGGCATTGTGAACTTGAAGTCAATATATAAACAATACATGTGAGATGGAGTAACTGAGTCTTACAAAAGAAAAATTAGTTAGCAACTGCTAGTAACTATTCTACTTCAAGAATTTTACTTTGATCTACTGCAAATCAAAGAAGCTAGGCATTAATTGGTATATACTCTACTTAAATACTGTATAAATGGAATATGTACTTGGTTACAAAATTATTTGTGAGCATTTTTAAGAAACAACTAAAAAACATTTCCGAAGGGTATTTACTTACGATGTATTATGTAGGCTTGAAAAAACTTTATTTTTTCTAATTATTTGGATTAACTCTGCCATTTCTTTTCTACCTCAATTTAACCTTTCTCCCTGATAGTGTTTATTTGTTTGTTTTATAATTTAATTTATGTAAGATTACTTTGATGGCATAAAGAAAACCCAGAGGTAGGAATAAAGGACACATAATTTAAAATTAGTATGTTTAGAGAGGAAAATGGCGACGGGTCTGGAGCACCCGTGTCAGGAAACAGTGCGATCCTGAGAGCT
>NW_007792891.1:0-1688 GCF_000696425.1 Galeopterus variegatus
GGCTAGGGGGCCTGACTAAACTATTCTGTTTTCCCAACACTGTTTATTTTGGAAAAATAATATTTGGAAAGTATAAACTAGAAACTAATGAAATTGGTTATCTACTAATAACCAAAAGAAGTTGGGGGAAAACAGGGTGGATGGGATAAGGGTGGGGGGACACTTGTTTGGGTATACTTTTTTATACCATTTTGGTTATTGGAATCATACTATTTTTCTAAAAATTAAAAAAATTATAAGTCAACAAGGATTTGGGAAAAGCCCTAAAACTGTTTGGAAATGGAAATAAACAGACACAACATTATTTCAATGGAATAATATAACTACATCAAAGGGAGAAATAAAAACAATCCTGAGTAACTTTTCAACATAGTGCTTTAATTCTGCATACCCTCATCTGAAGAAAAAAGTGCAAAGATGTCTTAAACTTTCCTGGTCATTCTTTTTGTAATGATATGGATACAGCCATTTAAAATTAATTGTTTTTGTGTATTACAAGATTGAGCAAATGAATAAATATATTGTTTTTGTTTGTTTTGTGAGCCATGATCCTCACCATGAAGTAAGAAGACACAAATATGGAATAGAAAAGGGCAAGAAACATCACTGAAGAATTGGTTTGGCTTGGAGGTATCAAGATAGGCAGATAATTTAAAAATGCATATTTACCAATCTGTCTTTCCCTAAACCAATGGCATTCCAATAGTAATAGAAACCATCTAGATCCTGGTTTCTAAATGTTATTCTTGAATTTCTCACTTAAAGACACCAGAAGTCCTTAAAGGGGAGCCTGGAACATCTTATATTGCCAAAAAGAAAGAGCTATAAAAACAAAACAAAACAAAACAAAACAAAACAAAACAAAACAAAACAAAACAAAACAAAACAAAACAAAACAAAACAAAACAAAACAAAACAAAACAAAACAAAACAAAACAAAACAAAACAAAACAAAACAAAACAAAACAAAACAAAACAAAACAAAACAAAACAAAACAAAACAAAACAAAACAAAACAAAACAAAACAAAACAAAACAAAACAAAACAAAACAAAACAAAACAAAACAAAACAAAACAAAACAAAACAAAACAAAACAAAACAAAACAAAACAAAACAAAACAAAACAAAACAAAACAAAACAAAACAAAACAAAACAAAACAAAACAAAACAAAACAAAACAAAACAAAACAAAACAAAACAAAACAAAACAAAACAAAACAAAACAAAACAAAACAAAACAAAACAAAACAAAACAAAACAAAACAAAACAAAACAAAACAAAAAACAGCCAAATACCAAAAAAGACAAAGGAGATCTTGAAGGAATTTCTTCCTTAGCCAAATCTGGGACAACTTGAGCACCAAAATAAATAAGGACATCAATAAATTATAACCCAATGAGTAAAAGGCAAAAAATTCATTAGTTGCTTGAAGCATGGAACCCTGAGCATTTTCTGATATTTAAACCTGCCCCCTTCTGCTGGAGAAATTGTTTTAGAAATTTTATTCTCGTCTGTCTTAATCATGAACTTTGGCTTCTGTAACCTAACTTGCTTCCTGCACCCATGTGCTAACGAAAGGTAACAGTGGTTTTGTGCCACCCTAAGGGCCGAAGCAAATTTGGTTCCAGAACTGACCAATGAGCTATGTCTCATAGCCAACCAATCTGAATTAACAGACTTGCAT
>NW_007792892.1:0-1687 GCF_000696425.1 Galeopterus variegatus
TGTTGTTATAAATGAATTAATGAGTGAGTGTGTCAGTAAATAAGTAAATAAGAAAGAGTCTCAGATGGGCCAGAGACAGAGATATATTATAAATCAAAATGTCTGTCATTGTAATTGTTTATTTTAATTCATTATAATGAACTAAAACAATTGGTGTAGTTTAAAAAGATGAAATTAAATGAACAAACACACTCAAAAACAACAAAAGAAAGAAAGAAAGAACAGCAAGGAAGAGTAACACAAAATCTCACGGATATTCCAGGAAAAAATGTGATCAAAATGTTTTGAATAATCCATAAAATTTAAGGAAAAATATCACAATAATATGTGAAAATGTAAATATAAATCTATCAGATCTCCTGGCATATTAGAGAAATAAAACCTTAAATGCACAATGAAAAATGAAAAACAAAAAAAAAAAGAAAAAAGAAAACTAGTCCGAAAGGCAATAACAACTAGAATTTATTGTTGGAAATCAATAAATAATGGAGAAGACAGAGGGGAGTATTAGTCACTGTACACACAATGGAAGAGTGTGAAACAGACAGAAAAAGGAGACTGAGACAAATCCATGAATCAAATATTTTCCTAAACTAGAATCATTATGATAGAAATAACAATGAGAAACATAATTTAAAATAATACTCCTGACTCTACTAAAAAGTAATGAGTCTAAATTTTATGGGCTCATGCAATTCTATACAGAAATGTATAACAGAACAGAAAGATAATTTGTTACATTAAAAAAACATAAATAAATAAAATCCAGAACAATCTAGGGAATGTTTTCAGAAAGATAAAAATCAGGCTTGCTTCAGGTTCCTGCTCTGTAGAGGAAAATAAATGCAGGTGGTCACATCTCTCTCATTCTAACACCAATGCACCTCCATATCTCCATGGGTGATTCAGGTTACAGTGAGGAGCTGATCAGAAATTTATATTCCAGAATCACCTTTCCTTTTTTGCTTAGTGATCTTTCCTGATGGTCCTGCAACTGCATCACACTTTTTTAGAATTCATAAAGAGTGTCACTCAGGTAGCCACAGCAGTGTGGGTGTGAGGTTGACCACAACTGCCCATGTGAGCAGGACCCAGGCTCTGACCCCAGTGAACCAACACCATTTTATGAAGACACATCCATCAAACACACCCAGACTCAGGCTCCGATCTCTGTAACAATCTGAGAAATGTGAGTTCACAGTCCTGATCTAAATGAAATCCAGTCTGGGATTCCCCTGTGTTCCTCCAAATAGTGCTCTCCTTGGGGGGCAAGTACTTGCTACAAGGACTTTCCCTTCTATAGTCTGAAGGCCTTTTGGGGTTGCATTCTGCAAGTACTTGTTACAAGGACTTTCCCTTCTATAGTCTGAAGGCATTTTGGGGTTGCATTCTCCAGCTCTGAACCTCATCTCCTCTAATTCTACTGCTTTCTCTAAAACAGTTAAACTCTTTCGCATTTCTTTTTTCTACATCCCAAGAAAGCAGAAAAGGAGCATCTGTATTTGTCAGGAGAGGGTGCTTAAACACTAGTGACAGTTTTGCGAAGAAGCAGCTTATGTCATAAATCTTTCCACAGTATTAAATGTGAAAAGACAGAATAGTCTCATACACAAGAGATTCAACATGTCATTTGAGCCAGACAATCACACACAAAGAATAGAAACCAATGGTCGTAGTGCTCATTTGC
>NW_007792893.1:0-1687 GCF_000696425.1 Galeopterus variegatus
TCTTTTTATTGCTTAGTATCATATATTCTTTTAGCAAAAATGTGATGCATTCATTGGGGGCCAAAAGTTGAGTGATTCAGAACTTTTGAAAATGTTTTTCTCCACAAATACACCCAACTTTCTATGAGAAAATAAATTACTGCTGATTTTTCTTCATCTTTAGGTCATTTTTGAGCTTAAAAGTGTGAGTTAAGGCTGTCTGGCTAAGAAACTGAACTTTGCCTGTTTACTGTTCTGATTTACTGTCTGCCTTATTTTAGACAAGCTGCCTCTTAAGGCTTAAGTCTGTCTGTTTGTACAATGGGCATTACAGTAATTCCTGTCTTGTATGGTTATTATGAGCATTGAATAGGATCGTGCATGTGAAATGCTTAGCATTTTCCCTGGCACTAAGTAAATGCTCAATAAATACTTGCTAGTGTTGTTGGTTGTACCACTCAGTATCTAATATAGCATCTGAAATACAGGAGGCATTCAAGAAACTTTTGTTGAGTTGAACTGTAAATGGGATAAGTTACTGTTGATGATGTTGGGGAAATAGGCAGTCAGAAAAGGGTGTAAGAGATAAGGTGTTGATCATTGTTCATGCAACATTAAGTACAATCAATTCAGTTACTTATTAATTTACTAATTAATTGGTCAAACATTTATTTAGTTTCTTCCATATGCTATTAACTAGAGACATAGGAAGATCAGTGAAAGACATTTAGAAGGGCAAGTGCTTGGACACTGGGAACATATTCCTTAATTCAGGAATTTTCATAGAAAAGTGAAAGTCCTTACTGCCAGAGTCACAAATTCAACAGATATTTATTGAGCAGCTATTATATGTCAGGCACAGTTACACAAGCTAGGGATAAAGTGAATTTTCATTCATTTCATAAGCATTTATTGAACACCTTCTGTGTGCCAGTCATACTTTCAGATTCTTAGGGTACATCTGTGAACAAAACAGACAATTTCAGCTCCCATGGACCTTTCATTCTCATAAGGGGGAAGTAGACAATAAACAGTATTCATCATATGTAGTTAACTGCATAATATGTTAGAAGATTATAGAAACTATGGGAAAAAAAGAAAAAGAAAAAGTAGAGCAAGGTAAAGGGGATTAGGAATGCCGAGGATAACGTATGTAGGGGGTTTTGCAGGTGGGTGGATTTCTCACTGAGAAAGTGAGATATTGGTGCAGATTAGGATGTGATGGATTTAATCTTAGTGATGAGCAAAATTAAGCCCATCTTTATTATCTAGTAAAAGAGGCAACAAGAAGTAAGAACATAAGTAACCTGATTTCAAATAGCGATGCCTGCCATTAAGAAATAGGGTAGCATGAGAAATTCATGGTCCTAGCCCTGGATGTCTGTGCCCTTCCATGAGTGAAGCCCTGGTCACTGCAGTCATGGCTGTCTGGCTGATCACTGTTGCTACTGCAAACACATACAAACTAGGAGCTGGTCACAATCTGTGTGTCTGTGAACAGGATTGCAGTGCTGTCATGTGTTGTAGCAGGTATCATATTCCAACTGTTAGTCTACAGAAGAAGAGACATTTGTAATCTGTTAGTCATACTTCTGGTGGCGTAAATGTGCAATGATGGATTGTTCTAACCCACACATAGACTCCAGCCTCCCTGCACAGGACTGGAGAGAAAGTGTGGGAAGCTTCCCACTGCCTGGACAGTGGCATG
>NW_007792894.1:0-1687 GCF_000696425.1 Galeopterus variegatus
CCGCCCACACCGCGCTCAACCAGTGAGCGGACCGGTTTCTATATGGGATCTGAACCCTCAGCAGGAGCGCCGCCGTGCTCCCAAGCACTGCACTCTACTGAGTGCGCCACTGGGCCAGCCCTAAGCTCATTTTTACAAGTGAGGAAACTGAGACTCAGCTACATTGAATGCAAGGTCACCTAGCTATTTGGGGGCACTCTGAGTTTGGAATGCATCTCTGACTCCATGCCCAGTTCCTTTGGTTGTATCTCGAGGCCCTTGTAGGGCCTGCCAACCACCACCACCACCTCTCCACCCACATCTGGCACTGGGAAGGGATTCCAGGCAGGAAGAAGTTTCCATAGGCCTCCTCCTACCTGATCCTGTGCCCCCCACCCCTACCCCCAAGACTCTTCAGTCACTTCTGACCTTATGCCCTCCCCCACCCTCTTTCTCGCAGCACAGCAGTGGCATGTGAGGGGAAGAGCTTTAGAGCAGGCAGGCCCGGCCTCCAACCCCTCCTGCACTTGACCTTGACCACTCCACGCTTCTCTGCACAATGGGAAATAGGTCCTAAGGCACAGGGCTGTGGGAGGACTACAAGGACTACAGGGGTGTATGCATAAGGACCTGGCAAGGAGGTTTCTTTTTTATTCAGAACACCAGGAGGCTTGTCTTTACCCTGAGCCTATCTATCAGCAGCATAGTGGCTGCCCTGCCACTTAGCAAAGTGAGTCCCTCTGAAGCAGGTCCCAGCTTCTGCCTGCAAGCTTCATTAGTGGAATTACCATTGTAGTCTGTTCCAGAGTCACCCCCAGCAGTTTGTCCCCGATTTACAAGTACCTGTGAGTCCTCACTATATTCCCAGGGCTGTGCAAGGCAGGGCAGACCATCCAAGGGAAGGCCTGGTCCCTGCCCTTGGGATCCTGCACCTGCTGGGGAAACAGATGCTCTTGGTAAACAAGCTCTGCCCCTCCTTTCATGTCGCTGACAAACTTCACCCTGACCTCCTGAAGGATGTATCCTCTTTGGGCAGTGTGCACTCCAGGAAGGCTTCCTGGAGGAGGAGGAGGAGGTTAAGACGTGATGGGGGGTTTTCATTTCTCCTCCTGAAGATGCTGAGGCATCAAGGAGGAACAGCCTCTTCCCAGGGTCTCGAGGCACTATACCATTCTTCTCTCTCTCTCTGGGGTTTAATCCCTGCACACAAGCCCTCCTCAGCTCTCCCTCCTATAAAATAGAGGCAACAGTGTTACTAACCGCACAGGATTGTTCTGAGGGGATAATGAAGTAATGAAAATGGACTTGCTTTGTAAACTATCAAAAATGCCATACAAATGTCAATAGCTATTATGTCCAGCCCAGCGGCCAGCTTCCTAAAGCAGCTCACCCTGCTGGCTCTCATCTTGGCTGGCTCCGTAGGACCCGGCTTTGAGGTGGGGTCTCCGGTCTCACTGCTAGTGTCCTCTCACACGGTCCTGAGTTCTGACACTTGATGTACCGTCTCTCTCAGCCCTTCGACGGGACTTCTATGAAGACTGTTGAGAAACAGTTCATTTTCTCAGGGTTTCTTTTTTGGGGGAGGAGTAAAACATACATACATATAGTATTTTAACCATTTTTAAGCACACAGTTCAGTGGCACTATGTACATTCACATCATTGTGCGACCATCACCACTATTTTTCTCCAAAACTTTTTCATCTTTC
>NW_007792895.1:0-1687 GCF_000696425.1 Galeopterus variegatus
AAAAAAAAAAATTACTATAAAGCTATGATAATCAAGACAGTGTGATATTGGCAAAAAAAATAGACAAATACTGTATGTTAATGAAACAAATTGGAGAACCCTAAAATAGACCCACATAAATATAGTCAACTGATCTTTAATAAAGGAGCAAAGGCAATACAATGGAGAGAAGATAATCTTTTCAACAAATGGTGCTGGAACAGCTGGACATCAACATGCAAAAAAAAAAAGAAAGAAAAAGTGAATCCAGATACCAGCCTTACACCTTTCACAAAAATTAACTCAAATGGATCACAGACCTAAATGTACAACACAAAACTATAAAACTCCTAGAAGAAACATAGGAGAAAATATACATAAGCTTGGATTTGGTGAGGACTTTTTAGATACAATACTAATGTCACAATCTATCAAAGAAAGAAATGATAAGCTAGACTTCATTAAAACTAAAATTTCTCTGTGAAAGACACTGTCAGGAGAATGATAAGACAAGCCACAGACTTAGCAAAAATATTTGCAAAAGACATACCTGATAAAGGAGTGTTATCCAAAATATACAAAGATCTCTTAAAACTCAACCCCAAAATATACAAAGAACTCTTAAAACTCAACAATAAAAAATAAATAACCCGATTATAAAATGGGCAAAAGATCTGAACAGACACCTCACCAAAGAAGATATACAGATGACAAGAATATGAAAAGATGCTGCTGAGGAATGAATTGTATCCCCCAAAGTGTAGGTATTAGAAACTTAATCCCCACTGAAACAGTATTAAGAGAGTGCGAAATCCTATTATGGTAATTGAAAGGTAGGGCCCTGGGGAGGTGATTAGATTGTGAAGACTATGCTCTAGTAAATGGATTAATCCATTGATATTTTAATGGTGGTCATGGGCATGGCTCTGTTGGTTTTAAAAGGAGAGTACATGAGAGTCTCTCTCTATCTCTCTCTGCTTCTGCCATCCACCATGTGACATCCTGCTTTGCTGTGAAGAGTCACTATCCACAAGCAAGGCACTCACCATGTGTTTCCTGGACTTGGACTTCCCAGCCTCTGAAACTGTAAGCAATAAATATCATTTCTTTATAAATTACTCAGTTTTCAGGTATTTTGCTATAAGTTACAGAAATAGACCAATACAGATGTCCAACATATGTCATTAGGGAATTGCAAATTAATATGAAAATGTGATGCCACTATACATCTATTAGCATTTCTTAATCTAAAATACTAAATATTCTATTTTCTTATTTAATTTCTGTCTCACATTTTAGAATGCTCATACAAGCTCAATGAGTAAAGATTTTTTGCCTGATTGTTAAATATTATATATGCAGCATCTAGAAAGCATCATACACATAGGAGTTCATAACTATATGTTGAAGGAAATCTTTATAACACAACTGATTTATAAAAATTATAAGAAAAATGCTAAAACTTCAATATTGGGCAAAATGAAAAAAGATAACTCAGAGAAAAGGAAATACAATTTGTAATAAATAATTAGCACAAATTATGACAGGATGATTTCAGTCTTACTTTTAATGGAAAATGCAAAAATTGATCTGAGATAACATTTTAGCCTATCACATTCACCAATATTTTAAAGATAATACAATCATTCTAATATATATATCAAGCGTCTTTTATTCATTTTAATTAACACATTGTAATTATACATAC
>NW_007792896.1:0-1686 GCF_000696425.1 Galeopterus variegatus
GGACCACGGCGAGCCGGCGCTGACGGCCACGGCCACCGTGCTGGTGTCGCTGGTGGAGAGCAGCCAGGCGCCAAAGTCCTCATCGCAGGCGTTAGCGGGCGTCGCGGGTCCGGAGGCTACGGTGGTAGATGTCAACGTGTACCTGATCGTCGCCATCTGCGCTGTGTCCAGCCTGTTGGTGCTGACGCTGCTGCTGTACACGGCGCTGCGGTGCTCTGCGCCGCCCACTGAGGTCGAATGTGGACCTGGGAAGGCCACGCTGGTGTGCTCCAGCGCGGTGGGGAGCTGGTCGTACTCGCAGCAGAGGCGGCAGAGGGTGTGCTCTGGAGAGGGGCCGCCCAAGACCGACCTCATGGCCTTCAGCCCCAGCTTACTGGAGTCTAGGGACAGGGACTATCAGCCTCAGACATCCGGAAATTCCTTTGCAAAGGTTAGTTTATAATATTCTTTTGTTTAATCTGAATTTTCATATAATTTTCTTCTATAATCATAATTTTATTTCTCAAAATCAAAATTTTCTGTGTTAAATTTCTTTACCTTTCTTTAGGTGCCCAGTTTAACCAAAATCTTTCTGAATTAAAGGACATCACGGCAATATATATGCTTTTTAATTCCTTTACTATTTGATGCATATTCATTTAACTGTTTCTAATAAATATCTTTACCTTTTTTATTTTCAGTGATAATCAATTATTTAGAAAATACTTTACTCTTACTCACCTTTAATGATACACAGACACGCGCAGGCAGAAATAATACAGCTCAGTCGATTGTCTGAAAGTGAAAACCTTTTACCTCCATTCCTGAAGCCCCTCACATGCACCTTTCAAATAACTTTCCCTTGTTTTTCTCCCAATGTAACTACACATTTGAGTTTTATAACAAGGATTAATCGTAGCCTGTTTCGTGAACTTTGAAAAGAATGGCACGAAATGTGTGTGTGTTTGTTTCTAAGTTCTTTGTGTTTATAAATCATCATTGTTTATGAAGTTGTCCATATTGTTACATGCAGTTGTACTTCATTTAATTTCATTTCTAGAACTATTTTCCTAATATACTATGCATCATTTATTCTACTGTCGAGGATTTTGGCATTGTGTCTCTTTATGGCTATTTTGAATAATGCTGTCCTGAATATATCATACATTTCTTTGGATGCCTGTTTATACACATTCCTCCTAAGTTTTTACCTAGGAGTTGGGTTAGTGGATCATAGAATTATGTGGATATCTTTCTTTAATAAATAATGCTAACCAATTTTCCAAGGTGCTTTTACATATTTGCATTCCTAATAGCAGTGTATGAGAGCTTCTGATGCTCCATATCATCTCTACATTTGTCAGATTATTTTTATGTTAGCCATTTTACCGGGTGTGTTTTGTTCTCTAATTTTGAATTAACTTAGTGTTTAAATGAGATTGAGCACCTCTCTACATAATTCTTGGCTGTTTTTATATCTTATTTTGTGCAATAGTTGTCTTCTGCCTATTTTTCTATTCTGTCGTATCTTTCTTTTCTTTTCTTTTCTTTTTTTTCCCTCCTTGCTACCATGGAACTTTATTTCTTTATCTTGTGTTTTTCTTATTACTTTAAATAAATGTCTTATATTCTACACATAACCTTTTTCTCGAGATTCTTCTACTCCATGGCTTGGTTTTGATTCTTCTAATTGTGTTTTCTGTTGAA
>NW_007792897.1:0-1686 GCF_000696425.1 Galeopterus variegatus
AGTTCAAGGCATTAATATTTATGTCATTTTTGTCTGCTTATGATACTAACAAGGTGGAAAAGCAATCCCAGTCCCTACAAAAGGTAAAACTCTACTGTTTTTTTGTATATTACTGGAATTTTAAAATTAGGATAGATAAGTTACAGTACATTTAGAAATAAGTACAAAATTGAAGCTTTATAAAATATTTCATGGAAAACATATTTAAATCCAAAGTTAAATATAAAAATTAATTTCTTAAGAAATTAGGGGGTAGGAGACAGTACAAAGATAGAATTTGTTTCTTATTAGAACATTATTTTAATTTATACAAAAAAGTATAAAGTCCTGTTTAAATTGCATATTTTTTCATCACAAAAAACAATGTGCGGAGCATCTTTTCTCTTATCAATCTTTTGAGTCAAAATTTTTGAATTCTGACTAATCTAAATTGTGTTATTTTCTCAATGACTTTTTTTGTGATGTGTGGCTTCAAGTAGTTGTCATTAATGAAAAAATAAAAAGACTAAAAAACATGAAATGTTTTAGAGGACAATAATTATGTTTCATGTTTATGATACAGATTCCAACAGGAGGTGGACAATCAATGAATATTAAAAAGTCACTTTTAATTAAATAATCTTACCCTAGAGAAGAGTGTACTCCCTTAAAAAAAATTTTTTTTTTATTCTTGTGCTTTTTCTGTGGCCCAATATCACTTGGTAATTTGATTCTAATTTTATAGAAATGGAATATTCTATGAATATTTTCCCAAAGTGAATAAAATTTTGTTGGCTGTGATACTTTAGGTCCCTTAATTTCTAGCCAAACTGAATATAGATATTTCTTTTGCCGTGTACATGTGAACATTGCCCTAGTGATAGCTTCATATTTTCCCCACTTCATCATTCAGAAGCTATTTATCTTTTTTTTTCCACTGCCTCCTTCGAACCACCCTCCCCCATCGCCAAATGCCTGTTCAGCCCCCACACATTCATGCGTATTTATTCCCGTAAAGATAGTGACACTTATGGTTTATTCTAAGACTAAATCTGTGTTGCCCAGTGACTAAGGACTTAAGCATGCACACTGCTTCTAGGCTTACCCTCCTACCTAACTTGACTACCCAACATTTTTATTTCTTTCCCTCAGAATCCCCTGTTTTGGCACAGTTCAACAGTTAACACACCCCTGCCAGGCCACTAATTGATTTCTGAAACCTGACATTTGTTTTCTGTTTTCTCCTATCTTTCCTAATGGCACAGCACTACTAAGCAGGAAGGAATGCAGAGAACTAGAAAGTTCAGAGTAATTGAGGGTCTGTCCATTCACACTGTCTGGCTTCACGCCAACGTAGAACCTGGAACATCTGAAAAATATTTATCAAGTTTTAACCCTTTTTTGCTAAGTCAGTGAAACAGGTTTGCAGCTGTAACATTTGTGTTAAGAGAGCAACAGCAAGGTGGCTTGATTGAACATGTTCTTTATATGGTCAGAAGCGCATGGCAAATGTCTCAGAAAAGGATTACTTTCCAATTTCCGTACTATTGTACAGTGCTAAGTTAGTTATTTTTTGTGAGATTGCAGAACTGGGCATTTCAGAGAAACCATGAAAAGTGGCAGCCCTGTTTCATGAATCTTTATGGCAGAAATGAAATTCAAATAAATGCTATACTGCATTTGAGCAAAATATATATATATATATAT
>NW_007792898.1:0-415 GCF_000696425.1 Galeopterus variegatus
AGACCAAGCTCATTGATCCAAGTAAACTCATCAGACCGAGCTCATCGATCTAAGTAAACTCATCAGACCAAGCACATTGATCTAAGTAAACTCATCAGACCGAGCTCATCGATCAAAGTAAACTCACTAGACCGAGCACATCAATCTAACTAAATTCATCAGAGCGAGATAATCGATCTGAGTTAACTCATCAGACCAAGGGCATCGATCAAAGTAAACTCATCAGAGACAGCTACTCGATCTAAGTAAACTCATCAGACCAAGATGATCGATGTAATTAAACTCATCAGACCAAGCTCATTGGTATAAGTTAACTCATCAGACCAAGAGGTTCGATCTAGGTAAACTCATCAGACCAAGCACATCGATCTAAGTAAATTCAACAGACCAAGCACATCGATCAAAGTAAACTCAT
>NW_007792898.1:1195-1686 GCF_000696425.1 Galeopterus variegatus
CCAAGCACTTCCATCTAAGTAAACTAATCACACCAAGCTCATCGATCTAAGTAAACTAATCAGACCAAGAACACTGATCTAAGTAAACTCATCAAACCGAGCTCATCGATCAAAGTAAACTCATTCGACCAAGCACAGCATTCTAACTAAATTCATAAGAGAGAGATAATCGGTCTGAGTAAACTCATCAGACCGAGGGCATCGATCAAAGTAAACTCATCAGAGACAGCTACTCGATCTAAGTAAACTCATTAGACGAAGATGATCGATGTAATTAAACTCATCAGACCAAGCTCATTGGTATAAGTAAACTCATCAGACCAAGAGGTTCGATCTAGGTAAACTCATCAGACCAAGCACATCGATCTAAGTGAACTCATCACACCAAGCTCGTCGATCTAAGTAAACTAATCAGACCGAGCTCATCGGTCAAAGTAAACTCATCAGACCGAGGTCATCGATCAAAGTAAACTCATCAGAGACAGCTACTC
>NW_007792899.1:0-227 GCF_000696425.1 Galeopterus variegatus
GTTCCACATCACCCTTTTTGGCAGCGTGATGGATCTTTCCCAGATGTCTGAGTCGAATCTAATACCTCAGCCTAAAGAGGATTCTCTTTCTCAACCAAACGGAGCCCGCAGTTGCCTCCTGCAACCTGGTGGAGGTGCCCGAGAGTGACTCTTCCTTCTGCCCTCAAAAGTAAAAATGCTTCAGTCTCCGGCACCTCCAACAGGTTGCAGGAGGCGACTGCGGACGC
>NW_007792899.1:1227-1686 GCF_000696425.1 Galeopterus variegatus
GCAGGAGGCGACTGCGGACGCGTTTTGGTTGACAAAGAGAATCAGCTTTCGGCTGAGCGACCAGATCCGACTGAGACATCAGGGAAAGAAACATCACTCTGCGAAAAAGGGTCATGTGGAAAGAATACAGCAGATCCTGCAGTGTGGAGTAGGATACCTGGATGACAAGAGCGGAATGGAAAGTATGGGTCGAAGCTAGGTCGAAGATTAGTAAAGAACAGATAGGAAGCCATGGCAACAAATAGCCAGTGGGAAACAACTTTCATTCGCCCTCGTTACTGCTGACGTCAGTCAGCAACCATTGGTCTACCTGGGACCCTGCAAGAGCCCTCTTAGAACTCTTTGGGTTCAGGCTGTGTGCGCATGCAAACTTGGGTTTAGACCTGCTGCATGGTTAGCGTTCCGAACGGGAGGCTTTTGAGCGGTGATGTTATGGCACAGGGGTTCGCTTCTCCAAAA
>NW_007792900.1:0-1686 GCF_000696425.1 Galeopterus variegatus
TCACTCATTGTCACACACACACATTGTCACTCACACTCATTGTCACTCACACACTATCACTCACACACTGTCACTCACACTGTCACTCACACACTCACTGTCACCCCCACACACACTGTCACACACACATATACACACTCACACTGTCATTCACTCACAGTTACACCACTGTCACACACACAGTCATTGTCACACACATTCTCACTCACACACACTGTCACTCACTCACTCTCACTGTCTCACACACTGTCACTCACACACACAATCACTCATGCACACACTGTCACTGTGTCACATACTGTGACTCACTCATTGTCACACACACACATTGTCACTCACACTCATTGTCACTCACACACTATCACTCACACACTGTCACTCACACTGTCACTCACACACTCACTGTCACCCCCACACACACTGTCACACACACATATACACACTCACACTGTCATTCACTCACAGTTACACCACTGTCACACACACAGTCATTGTCACACACATTCTCACTCACACAAACTGTCACTCACACACTCACTCTCACTGTCTCACACACTGTCACACACAGACACATTGTCACTCACACACACATTGTCACTCACACACACACACAATCACTCATGCACACACTGTCACTCACTGTGCCACACAGTCACACACACATTGTCACTCACACACTGTCACTCACACACACAATCACTCATGCACACACTGTCACTCACTGTGTCACACACTCATTGTCACACACACACATTGTCACTCACACTCATTGTCACTCACTGTCACTCACACACTGTCACTCACACTGTCACTCACACACTCACTGTCACCCACACACACTGTCACCCACACACACACACTATCACTCATGCACACACTGTCACTCACTGTCACACTCACAGTCACTCACACACACACTCATACACAGTGGCACACATACACTCACACACATACACACACACACTGTCACTCACTCACAGTCACACACTGTCACTCACACTCACCATCACTCACACACACACTGTCACTCACACACTCACTGTCACCCACACACACTGTCACCCACACACACACACTATCACTCATGCACACACTGTCACTCACTGTCACACTCACAGTCACTCACACACACACTCATACACAGTGGCACACATACACTCACACACATACACACACACACTGTCACTCACTCACAGTCACACACTGTCACTCACACTCACCATCACTCACACACACACTGTCACTCACACACTCATTGTCACTCACACACACTGTCACTCACACACACACTGTCACTCACACACTCATTGTCACTCACACACACTGTCACTCACACACACTGTCACTCACACACTCATTGTCACTCACACACTCACTGTCACTCACACACACTGTCACTCACACACACTGTCACTCACACACTCATTGTCACTCACACACACTGTCACTCACACACACTGTCACTCACACACTCATTGTCACTCACACACACTGTCACTCACACACACTGTCACTCACACACTCATTGTCACTCACAGTCACTGTCACTCACACACACATTGTCACTCACACACTCACTGTCACTCACACTCATTGTCACTCACAGTCACTGTCACTCACACACACACTGTCACTCACACACACTCTCACACACACATCTTTGAAGCTGGCCTGCAGTCCTCGTGG
>NW_007792901.1:0-1686 GCF_000696425.1 Galeopterus variegatus
AAAAAAAAAATAGACATAGAGACATAGTCCCTTTCCCCGTGGAGCTTCTGTCTAGTCAAGAGAGATAAATGGAGAAAATAATCATAAAATCAGATTCTTTAGGTATCCGTATGCTCATTTCCATAGCACCCTGTATTCACATCCTTATCAAACATCACTGTTATTTCTATAATTGGCTGTTTTCCCCATTAGACTAAAAGTTTCATGAGAACATATTGCTCATTGTATCTCTACGCCTTCACTATGTCAAGAACATAGCAGGTATTAAATAAATACTTGTTAGATGAAGACAATGAATGAATAGATTGTGCCACTTCTACTGCAAGAGCAGATGCTACTGTACACCTGCATGAATAAATAACTTTGTCTATGAACACAGAGCCACTTAGGAAACCATTTGTTGCCTTGGTGATTTGTTTCGTTTTCTCTACATAAAGCTCTGGTGGAAAAGAAAAATTATTTAGCTCCCCCAAAACCGATAGTTGTAAATATTTTTATTATGAGTCCATTTCCAAAAGGACAACATGCCATTTTTTTTCTATTAAGGTCATAATAAATAATGTGATACTAGCCTTGATAAAAATATATTTTAAATGTCCATAACAACTTTTATTTCCTGTTAGAAATTTTGGGTGACTTTAATTCTTTTAAAAGATGGTGGGTTGACAGAGGCAGAGTAAAATCATATTTACAGAACAGATGTAGTATTAACTACATCAATAAAAGCTTCTTTTATGCTGCCTCTACTTTTCATTCTGCTATTTGAATTTTATTATGCACATTAACCTGTTAAACATATTAAAAATTAATAATGCCATCATGCCTTTATAACAAATTATAGCAGTAGCTTAACATAACATATTGCAGTTTTATTTGTAGGCTACTTTTTAAAACTTTTTTAATGTCTATAACTATGGCCAATGAACATCTGAAATGATACCAATGTATGATTCACCCACTACCACTTTTAGGATACTTAGTACCTTATAATTTTATTTTCAGAGGTAATATATACTTTAAAATAACATTACATCAGAGATAGAAAAGGAAGGATACTCATTTTACAGAGAAAGACAGTAATGCCCAGACTCTGGTGCCCAAAGTTACAAAGTGCAGATTTACTTTGATTTTTCAGTTTCACATTTTTTTCTATTCTTATATCAAATCCTATACACTATTGCATATAATACATGAGAATACCTACACAGTAAAAGAAAAATCATATTGACAATTTGCATTTCATTAAATTTAATCCAGAATATTCTGCATATTACCCAGAACTATTGTCCTATTGGCCAATCATCTAACAGCATGACTCTGCCTCAACTTAGTCTAACATTATTTTCCTTATATTTCAGTTGTCTAAATTATTGGGATTATTATTTTTCAATTATTCAAAACATATTTAGGAAATTCCACTATATAAAACACACTGTATTAGTCACTAAATTGTGTTTAACCAGTGTTATTCAGATGACCTCATTTTCCTCAGTGATCATACCCAAATAAATGGATTTATTAAAAATAGAAATTGTAGGTTTCTCAATAAATGATCCTATATTAATTATTCTACATTATTTCCATATGCCAGGAATTGTGCTAGGTACTTTACATACCTTACTGCAGCATCACTTAGACATAAGTAACATCATATCCTTTTCACAGATAAGGAAATAGAGGCTCAGG
>NW_007792902.1:0-200 GCF_000696425.1 Galeopterus variegatus
TTCAGACAGAAGAAATGCTGAAATATTCCAGAATCAAGTAAATAAAAGCAGGAGTTATTAATGAAAGCAGTTTATGTATCCCTTTTTCCTGTCACTGAAAGGAAGATTTGGCAATATCTGGAGACATTTATGATTTTTATGACTGGGTGGGGGTAGCGTGACTCTCATCTAGTGGGCAGAAGTCACTGATTCTGTTATAC
>NW_007792902.1:1068-1686 GCF_000696425.1 Galeopterus variegatus
GGAGTTATGAACTAAAGCAGTTTATGTATCCCTTTTTCCTGTCACTGAAAGGAAGATTTGGCAATATCTGGAGACATTTATGATTTTCATGACTGGGTGGGGGTAGTGTGACTCTCATCTGGTGGGCAGAAGGCAATGATGCTGTTATACATGATACAATGCACAGGGTAGCTTCCCATGACAAAGAATAGTCCAGCACAGAGTATCAGTGCTGCTGAGGATTAGAAAGCCTGAAATAGGGCAATAAGAGAGAGTTTTATAATATTGAAAATTTACTGGAAAAAATGTCTTCACATTGGTCCTTAAATCCTTGGAAATCTGGACATATACGGCCATGGAGAGCTCTCAGTGTTGCATGAGACCTCAGACCTTTAATGCTGGAAGATCTAGAATCTAATTCTTATACTGCAGAACACGAGATGTCTTTACCACAAATGTTAGTCTGAGTAGTATGTCTTCATTAAAAGGGGAGAAGGCTGATGGAATTTCTGCAGTGAGTGACTTCTAGTATTAACACTAGGAAAGCTCCAGATGAGCCAGGATGTTTTGGTTGCCCTAAGGTTCTCAGTTGTACTGCATATAGAGTAGCCAGAATAAGGAAACAAAAAACCAAGATGC
>NW_007792903.1:0-522 GCF_000696425.1 Galeopterus variegatus
TTGCGGCCACTTGGGCCTGTATACTGGCAGAAGGTAAATCCCTTACCCTGTACACAGATTCAGCAATTTAAAAAAAAAAAGGGGGCAGGGGGATTGCTCAATACCAAAGGCAATGCCATAACCAATTCTGCCCTGATCGACAAACTCCTTGAAGCCTCCCGGCTACCGGCTTGGCTAGGGGGCTCCCATTGTAAGACACATCAAAAGGACAACTCTCCCACAACTCAAGGTAATTGCTTAGCGGACCAAACGGCATGATTGGTCGCCACAGAGGGCCGTGACACTCCAGATGCTGCACTCCTTCCTCTCCTACCAGATACCACAGACAACCCTGCTCCAACACCAGATAATAAATCTTCTTTTTTCCATCTTCTCCATGATCTATTCCATTCAAATCCACGAAGTCTAACACTCTTCCTCCAAACTTTCTTTCCTTTAACTTCAGCAGACAAAGCTCTTCTACAAAAATCTCTCGCAATTGCTCCATCTGCCAACATACCAACCCTAACACTCCCTTAAAAG
>NW_007792904.1:0-1686 GCF_000696425.1 Galeopterus variegatus
CCCAGTGAGCTAAGTACTGTGAATATATTATCCATGTAATCCCCATAATGACCTTATGAAGGAGTTATTCTTTATTGGATTCATATTACAGATGAGGAACTTAAGCTAAGAGAGGTTGGATAACTTGCTTACCCAGACAGCCAGCTAGCAAATGGCAGAGCTGTGCCTGGAACCCGGCATGTCTGGCTCCAAAATCCAGGTCTGTGATTAATATCAACCACGTCATTTCTATGAACCAATGGACCCAAGGTTCAGAAGGACCCAGTCATGAAGTCTAAATAGGATAGAGGACTTGTAGTGCTTTAGTGCTCAATATGCCCTTTCATTTCTCCTTTTTCTTGCTCTTTTCCAGCCCAAGACCCAGTGGTGCACTAGATCTGGTTTGTATTCTAGTTGTTAAATTTTTTAAGAATTTTCCAAGTGGACTATTAAGTACAGCCATTATAAAAAATTAAATTATGGGCCGGCCCGGTGGCGCACTGCTACAGTGCGCCGCCTGGGAAGCGCGGCAGCGCTCCCGCCGAGGGTTCGGATCCCACATACAGACCGGCCGCTCACTGGCTGAGCGAGGTGCGGGCGCGACACTGAGGGTTGCGATCCGTTGCTGGTCACGAAAAAAGACAAAAAAGAAAAAAAAATTAAATTATATATATTTACAATTAAATAAGTTACCTTTAAAGCAAAAGTAATAAATATTCAAAACTCTTCACTTCCTAATTATTTTGCTACTCTTTTCATTTTCTATGTTCTTAAGGTTATTTACATCTATCATATCTGTGTAATGAACATGCTATATAAAGACGTGCTCTAGACCGTCTTCTAGCCACATTTAGTGACGTCATGGTGATAGCTTGAAATTAGCTATTGGGGGTAGGTGACAGTGTTTACGCCATAGAAAGGAGCAAATGCTCTAAGCCAGGGAGGGCCATATTCCCCCAGAAAGCCAGTTGTTAAACATTGACCAGTATACCAGTGCCTAGAAGTTGCCGATGGTCACAGCAAGATGGGGAGAGGAGACTTTGAAAGAAGCCAGACCCTGGTGACCATACTGACAGGCACAGAGAGGACAGCCAAGCCAGCCAAACAGCAAGTTACTGGGAAAACCCAAACTGCTCTGGAAAAGAGACTCTGAGGCTTCTGAGCAAATTCTCTGCCAAATGAGCACCCTCTGCCCTATCCCAGGTCCCTCTCCATTGCTGTTAGTGTGGAAAGTTCTATTTGATGGCTTCCATGAAAAAAATCATGGCTCCACAAAACAAGCCTGTTGGCAATCCCCATCCAAAAAAGCAAACCCAAGTGCTATAAAAGTGGAATCTCCTGTTACTTGTTCTTAGAGGTCACCTTCCCTACTTCTTTCTTACATGAAGGCCAAAACCTAAAGAAATGTTTTAGTTTGAAACGAGAGATTAGAAGTACCCAACATCTGAGAAGGACGCAGTGAGCAGTGGTTTCAAATATCACATAAAATGTGTCACTTCGAATTGCGATCCTCCTGCAGATGAAAATGAGGGACAGAAAAGAGGATGAGTGAGTCAAGGGATGTCACGTGAAGAACAGAGCCCAGCACCTCAATTTCCTACTTTGGCTATTTCACTTCATTGCAACCCAACTAGGACCCTGTTTATGATCTGCAGTTTATCCAGACCAACACTCTCTAAATCAGTGGTATGGTTCCCACTAGGAAAA
>NW_007792905.1:0-619 GCF_000696425.1 Galeopterus variegatus
AACAGTGGGAGAAGACAACCATCAGAGTGGGAGAAAATATTTGCAAAGTATATATCTGACAAAGGATTAATATCCAGAATATACAAAGAACTGAAACAATTTTACAACAAAAAAACAAGTAACTGAATTAAAAAGTGGGCAAAAGAGCTAAATAGGCATTTCTCAAAGGGAAACATATGAATGGCCAACCGACACACGAAAAAATGCTCAACATCACTCAGCATTTGGGAAATGCAAATCAAAACCACACTGAGATACCATCTCACCCCAGTTAGGATGGCTAAAATCCAAAAGATTCTGAACAATAAATGCTGGTGAGGTTGCAGAGGAAAAGGAACTCTCATACATTGTTGGTACGACTGTAAAATGGTGCAGCCTCTATGGAAAAAGGTACGGAGGTTCCTCAAACAATTGCAGATAGATCTACCATATGATCCAGCTATCCCACTGCTAGGAATATACCCAGAGGAATGGAAATCATCACATTGAAGGAATACCTGTACTCCAATGCTCATCGCAGCACTCATTAGAGTTGGAACCAGCCCAAATGTCCATCATCAGATGAGTGAATATGGAAAACGTGGTTTATCTGCACAATAGAATACTACTCTGCTATAAA
>NW_007792906.1:0-1686 GCF_000696425.1 Galeopterus variegatus
TGAATGTTAAGTGTTTTCCTGAGTTCTGTGACTGCTTTAGCAAATTAATCAGACCCAAGGAAGGGGTTGTGGGAACCCCCATTTATAGCTAGTTGTTCAGAAACTCACAACCTGGGACTTGTGATTGGCATCAGAAGTGGTGGACAGTCTTGTGGGACTGAGCCCTCAACCTGTGGGATCTGATACTATCTCCAAGTAGATGGTGTCGAATTGAATTGGAGGGCACCCAACCAGTGTCTGCTGCAGGACCGACTGCTTGCCTGGTGTGTGGGGAGGAGCCCTCATGTACTTGATCATGGAAGTCCTCAGTGCTGACTGTTGTTGAGTGACAGCATAGGAAAAAACTTTGGTTGGTTTATTGCTATGTTCCAGAGACATGTGTTAGGATGGCGCAGTTGACCACTAACATGGATCTATGGATAGCCTCATGGAGCAGAACAGTCTGCCCATCCTGGATTGTCACTGTCCTGATGACAAAATCTCCGTGGCATACAACAATCAGCATTTAGTCCACTCCTGTGTCTGCAGGCTGCCTGGCAGTCTGCTGGTCTTCCTGGGCTTGCCTGGGCGGCTGGAGCTACAGTTTTGGTCTGAGTCTGGTCCACTTTCTCTCATCTTCCTCTACAAGCCGGCTGGCTGGGGATTGTTATTCTCATGGTGAAAAGTGAGAGAACAAGAGGGGTAAGCAGAAACACGTAAGGCCCCATACAGCCCGGGCTCACTGGGACATCATCACTTCCACCCACATGCCACTTACTACAAGTGATTCGAGACGGGCCAGTAATGTATCAGGCCTCCCTGCATTAGATACTTATGTGAGAAAGAAAGAACCATGTGAACCACCGTATTTGGGGATTCTTTGTTATAATAGTTCAGCCCATACACTAATATAAGACCCAGTCTACACCCCACCAGAGCCTCCAGCATCAGGGAGAACTAAAGGGAGCTGGCAGTCCAGAGGCAGAAAGCCAGATTTCTTCCTCATGTCCAAGAGGGGCTTGAAATGGGGCTCCAGGCAAAGAGGGCTGGAAGCCAAGGAACCAGGTAAAGAATCCAGTCAACAGGGTTTGTCTGCACTGAGAGGCAGATGGGTATGTGTGTCTGTTGGGTGGGCTCTTACGGGGGAATCAGCCTGGTTATGGGACCACCAGTGTAGAGAAGAGAGGTGAAAGAAGAGTCAGCATTAATCTATGCATTCAGCAAATATTTATGGAGCATCTACTATGCGTCAGGCATCATGCTATGTGCTGGGGACAGAGAGGACACACTCCCTGCCACTAACAAACTGACCAAGCCATGTGTGGCTAAAATGGTCCTTTGCCTCCATGAGAACAGCCACTGGTGAACACCTGCAAATCTTGCAGAGAAGCAGGGTGTGAAACTGTCCTCAGCCCCTCAATCCTCCCACGGAGGAGCTGAAGTCTCAGCCTGAAGGTACACACAGGACGCAAGTGTTCACCTTTTGTCTGAGTGACACCTAAGAGAAACCTGGAAGCTCATGAGGCTATTCCCTGTACTTATGTTTGTCACGAAGCTACTGTGTAAAAGACTTTACAGGTAAAAAACAGTATCCATTCTCAAGGACATTTTGTGCCCAAGAGGGCTGGCCTCTTCCCCATTCTCCCATGGAGACCGCACTGCTCGTGGCCAGGTAGTGAGGACTAAGAACATGAACTTAGAAGCCAA
>NW_007792907.1:0-1686 GCF_000696425.1 Galeopterus variegatus
TTTAAGCATCATACGATGTATGAATATATCATAACCTCACATTTACTACACAGATATATACAATTATCACGTGTCAATTAAAAATTAAATTAAAATTAAATTGAAGAAAAAAATTTAAAGGCTGTCTATGGCATGATCCAATTTATATGGTATCCTGGAAAAGAATTAAAAACGAATGTAGGTACAGAAAGTATGTCAGAAGTTGGCAGAAACTAGTGTTGGGGGTGGTGGAAATTTCTGGGGTGAGAAAACTGTTCTACATCTTGATTTTAGTATTGGTGCCATGACTCTAAATTTGTCAAAACTCATGCAGCTGTATCCCCCAAATAGTGAGCACTTCTGTGTATAAAATAAAAATAAAATTAAAAAACTTTTAATTAATTAATTAGCTTTTTCCAAATTGTATCTGAGTAGGTGCAGTAAAGAAAATGGGACTCTAGTGAATGCCTGTAAACTATAGTCCTGAAAATAAATTATTAAAAATAATTATTCTGAATTTAATATAAATTTCTCTTTTCTTATTTCCATTTAAAAGAAGAGGAAACTTAATTCTGAGAAATTCGTTCTGTAAAAAGATCCCCAAATAAAAATCATCACCAGAATGGAACAAGAAAGAGAAAGCCTTTAGCCCCTGTTGATAGAGTTTCAGTCTGATGATGAGACCGTACTGCCTTCTAGCGAGTTGGGGAAGTTTTCATATATTAAAAGTACTCAGGCTGATTGGAAGAAGAAATCCAAAAACAAACAAACAGGACAATGATGTATAGTTGAAGGCAAAGGTTCAATGATCAGTTTTCAGAAATGTAAGCAGGTCAGAGAAAGTACATTATGAGGCTTCGAGTTTAACTAAGGAATTGGTAATTTAAGAATACAGAGAGATTACATTTGAAATTTGGGGGCTTAGCAAGAAAAGTTAGTCTGAGGCTTGCAATTTTTAGTGTAGGTGTTGTAAAACAAATCTAAACCTTTACAGTTATTATATATGTAACATACAGTTAAATATAGAGCTAGTATATCTATGGTGCTTCTGGTATTCGAATCTACCTCAGAACAATTCAAATATTGTACTCATTATACCTCCCTATGATGCCATACAGATTCTAATATTTAGTAAAATGGCACAGACTGTTCAGACAAACAAAATTATCACAATTTTACATAACTGTGTGAGTACACTGCCTCACGTTTAATTGGAATGAATATTATAGTTCATTTCCTGAATTTCTCATTTTACCTGCACCTAGTGTTCCTGTTGAAGGCATTAAAGAGCCTTAGGTTCAGACAATAGTTTTGTGTAGACCAGAATTCAGGTGATTATGACCAGAGCTGAATCTGTTTATCATGTGTTTTTGTAAATAAAGTGTTAATGAAGCACAGCCACATTCAGTAATTTACATATAATTACGATTGCTTTTGTGCTCCAGTGGTAGAGGTGAGTAGTTGCAACAGAGACTGTATGGCCTTCAGTGTCTAAAATACTTACTATTAGGCCACTTACAGAAGGAGTTTGCTAACCCCTGGGGAAGATTAAAGGGATATTGTTCCTGTTCCTCAGCACTGCGTAATAAACCAGCTAAAGCTTAGTATATTTAAATAACGAACACTTATTATATCTTATGATGTGTGTCAGGAATTCTGCTTGGGCTGAGCTGGGTGAGTCTTTTGCTTCAAGTGGTGTTGACTTGA
>NW_007792908.1:0-1686 GCF_000696425.1 Galeopterus variegatus
AAGAGCTTTGCTTTCTTCATGCCGTACGCTTTCTGGTAGAAAAGTGGGTGCGGGAATGAAACAGAAACTCACAAGAAGTGCAAATAGCCAATAAGCACCAGGCACCTGTTGTTCCTATGACACCTCACCAAAGCTGCTTTCCAGCCTGGGACCTTGGAAGGCCTGTCCTTCCTCTGCCCCTCGGCTGTGTCCTCTGGACGGTTCTTCCCCCAATGTCTCCCAGAAGCTTTCCTTCCCTTTCCTTCCTGCGGTCGTGGCTGGTTCTTGGTTCTTATTACCTCCTAATCACTCTCCCCACACCCATTACATTAATGTTCTTAAAGTGATCATTATAATATTTTAATTCATACGTGTTTGTAACAATTAATAATTACGTCCTCCCCGGCACAGAGACACTTCAGTTGCTAATTGCTCTCCGTTGAATGCACTTTGAGGTAAAGACCTGAACCCTGAATGTGGCCTGGCTGACCTTGTCCACGTTCCTTCTTTACACAGCTTCTCTGCCTCATCCTGATTATGCACCTTGCTGTGCTCTAGAAATGCATTTCCCCTGCGTTCCTGTGCTTAACGCTTTTCCAGCCCGAAATGCCACCATGCAGCCACCTACCCAAAGTCTATCTGTCCTCAACAAGTAATTCTGTGGAGAGGGGCAAAAGAATCTCAGAGGAAGGAAGAAAGAAAAGAATGGGATTTTAGCGTATCACACCAGAAGTGGGCTTGTGTCTTCCAGTTCAGCCGCCCATCAGGCTTGAATGATCTTTGACTACTGGAGAGCTCTGACCCTGTACCAATATGTAAACATCACCAGGAGGCAGATTTTGACTCAGTTTAAGGAAGAACTTCCTAAGATTCAGCATTGTCACAAACTGGCAAGAGCTGCCTTGGAAAGTATAAAGCCACCAAATGACCATGTGTGTTAGATAATCAAGAAGGGTGTTACAGTTCTCTATCGGTGCCTGTTAGCTAAATGCATCCACTTGAATTGTCAGTTGTCGTGGGCAGAGGAGGACCTCCTACAGTTGCCCCTCGTGTTCTCAGCACCCACTGTAGGGCAGGGTGGACGTAGGAGATTTTTGCCAGGCACATGTGAATAAAAGCACTGTAGTGAAACAGAGGCACATCTTAGGCTAGCAAGCCATTGTAAGCATGAAATTGAATGCAAAAATATTAATACAAATAAATAATTAACACACACATTAAATTTCTGTAAGTCAAAAATATCATAAACAAAATTATAAGGCAGAAATACAGCAGGAAAAATATTCATAACATATTGACACAAAAACTTTAATATAGGAAAAAATATCTTAAATCAATACAATAATATCCCTAGAGGGAAAAAAGGAAAAAAAGTTATTTCACAGGACAAATTGTTAGTTAGACCTGAAAAATATTCCAATATTACTAGTAATGAAATTAGTGGAAATTTTTAAAAAAGGAAGAAAAACTAAGAAAACAAATCCTTTTTCTATTTGTTAATTTTTTAATGGCAACATCCGTCACTGTTTATAAAAAGAAACATAGATACAGCCTTCTGGGGAACACTTTTGTATCAGAAGCCTTAAACACATTCATTTGCTTGACTCAGAAATTATAATTCTAGAAATCTACCTACAGGATATTCTCTAAGCATGAAACATTGAAAACAACCTGTTCAACAGCAGGAGATTAAGTAAAAAAAAAAAA
>NW_007792909.1:0-638 GCF_000696425.1 Galeopterus variegatus
GATCTCAGACGGGGCTGGTAGCGTGGGGAGACCCCGGCCAGCGTCGGGGGGGCAGGGAAGACGAGCCCCCCCAGATCGTCTCTCCGCCACACCCTGGGCGTCGGCCCCAGATTACCTCCCTCTTCCCGGGAGGCAGATTCCATCTCTGGGGACCTCAATTTGGAAGAGCCCCTAACTGATTTCTGGTGGTGAGAGGGGAGCCCAGAGACCCCTCGAGCGACATTGAAGGTACTAGTGAGACCTCCAGAAGGGCCGACCCGTGCGGGGGGGATTCAAAGAGGAATTGTGTGCGGAGGGACCCTCCCCTGAGGAGTTCACTCCCGGCAGTCAGAGAGTCAGGACACCTGCTGGGCAGGGAGGGGCAGGGCACAACTTTGATGACTCAACGGAAAGTCAAGGTTTGTAGAAGACATGCCTCAGCCCTGTCCTGAGCACACAGAGTGGGGAGTAGTCCGGCAAAAAGGAGGCGGAATCTCAGAAATAAATAAAGAAAGAAAGAACAAATTCACACACTGCAGGAACGCTTTGCAAGGCTCAATAGCCCCATCTAGTGTTCACAGAGTGTGAAAACGCCCTGATAGCGAAGGGCAGAAAACACACTCCATACGAGATTTGAAACGGAGGTCCAAGATTCGAGA
>NW_007792910.1:0-1686 GCF_000696425.1 Galeopterus variegatus
GAACATCAACTTTCCAGGAGCAGCAATAGGCCAGACCAGGAGAAGTACTGGAATCAACCTAAGCCTTTCCTCTATGCCAGCGTTCATGTGGGGCAGGCCTATCGGCAGTTTGGGCACTAAGACCTACTTAGTTTGGGTACTACTTCACCTACAATGAAGTCTACTGAAATCTGCCTCACTGGTAAAAAGAAAAAAAGAGCCACTCAGGAAGAGAGCTCCTGCCCTTTCTTCTGTTGAATGCTGTCATGTGAGGACGTGATGTCTGGAACCTCAGCAGCCACAATGTGACCGTGAAAAAGGCAACAGCACCACAGGATAGTCAGTCATTCCAGTGCTCTGAACCAGCCCCCAAGCACCTTCCTCAAGACTTGTGTTTTGCGGTGATTAAAAGTCTGCTTTGAAGGCAAAACTATAAAAACAGTAAAAAGACTGGTGGTTGCCAGGAGTTAGGGGTGGACAGAGGGATGGGCAGATGGAGCACAGAGGATTTTTTAGGGAAGTGAAAATACTCTTTATGATACTCCGGTGGTGGACACGTCATTATACATTTGTCCAAACCCATAGAATATACAAGACCAAGAGCAAATCCTAATGTAAACTATGGGCTTTAGGCAATTGTAATGTGTCAGTGTAAGTTCATCAATTGAAACATATGTACCACTCTGGTGGGGGATGGTAATAATGGGGGAGGCTGTGCATGTGTGGGGCCAGCAGATGTATGAGCAATCCCTGTATCTCCCTGTCAATTTTGCTGAGAATATAAACAGCTCTGAAAAAATTAAGTCTTACTAAAAAAAAAAAAGTCTGCTTTGCGTTAAGTCAGGTTTTCAGTTACTTGCAGCTGAATGTGATCTAATTGGTACAAGGAAAACCTTTAGCTGACATTTACTTAGTGCACCCCAATGTAGTGCTGCCATGAGAGGAGTAACAAAGACATGGAACTCAACACCTAAGACCACAAACAGCCGGACCAGTGTTGTGTGTCAGGACCCAGTACACACCATCCACGTGCTGTGTAGAAACAAGACAATATTTACATGTAGCAGTTACTACATGGGATACTTTTCGTTTTTAAAAGAATGCTGATTGTGACCCACTAAATTTCATGATACACTAATGGGTTTTAACCCGTTTAAAAATTACAATGACCATACAAAACAATTTTCCTATTTTTGGGGGGTAATAGACTTTATTTTTATAGCAGTTTTAAGTTTACAGAAATAGTGGCAGAAAGTACCACCCCCCACCACCACCCTGTTTCTCCTATTATTAACATCTTACATCAGTGTGGTACATTTGTTACAACTAGGAACCAATATTTATACACTATTGTTAAGTTAAATTTACACTGGGTTCTCTCTTTGTGTTGTACAATTCTATAGGTTTTGACAAATACATAATGTCATGTATTCACAATTATACTATTCTACAGCTTCACTGCCCTAAAAATCCTGTGCTCTACCTATTCATCCCTCCTTCCCTGAAACCCTGGCAATCATTGATTTTAAAAAACTTTTATTACCTCAAACATTTGTCATTTTTTTGTGTTGGGAACATTCAAAATCCTCAGTTCTGGCTAATTGAATGTATACAATAAATTGCTGGTAATCCCAGTCACCCTACAGTGCTCTAGAACACTACATCTTATTCCCACTGTCAAGCTGTACTTTGTATCTGTTAACCAAC
>NW_007792911.1:0-315 GCF_000696425.1 Galeopterus variegatus
AAGAATTTATTCAGTGAAATAAAAAACAGAATGGAGAGTTTAACCAGCAGGCTTGCGGAACTTTATGAGAGAACCTCTGAATTTGAAGACAGGCTGTTTGAAATAACACAAGCAGACAAAAAAAAGAAAAAAGAATCAAAGGCATTGAAGAAAATCTGAGAGAGGTATCAGACAACCTTCAGCACTCAGATATCCTAGTCATGAGTAATCCAGAAGGGGAGGAAAAAGGAGATTGCTTTGAAAACATATTCAACAAAATAGTGGCAGAAAACTTCCCAGGTATAGGAAAAATCACAGATCTTCAGATCCAGGAAG
>NW_007792911.1:1315-1685 GCF_000696425.1 Galeopterus variegatus
AAAATAGACTTTAAACTAAAAACCATAAAAAGAGACAATGAGGGACACTACGTAATGATAAAAGGATTGATCCTTTTATCCATTGATCCATCAAGAAGACATAAAAATCATATATATATGCACCCAATGTTGTAGCAGCCAGATTTATAAAACAAACTCTATTAGACCTAAAGAAGGAAATAGACACTAATCCCATAAGAGCAGGGGACCTGAACATCCCACTGTCAATATTGGACATATCATCTAGGCAAAGAATCAGCAGAGAAACACAAGATGTAAACAACACTCTAGACCAATTGGACTTGGCACATATTTACAGAACATTCCATCCAACAACCTCAGAATATTCATTCTTCTCATCAGCACATGG
>NW_007792912.1:0-1685 GCF_000696425.1 Galeopterus variegatus
TTTTTTTTCCTTTAAAACTCCTGTTTTAGTGATTCCCACTTTCCTTTGAAGGAACAACACTTGACTGTTTCCAGAGGCACTGTGTGTTTAGTGAACCAGTTGTCTACTCAGGTGTAACAAATCTTATTGTTTCTGCACTTTCCTGAAGAACCAGGGCAAATCCTGTTTCTAACTGCTGTGCTGGCAATTCACTCAGACAGAGGGAGCTACTCCTGGAGCTCGTGTATTACTTGTTAATATCAACCAACCCAGTTTGCTCACCCTGTGACAGCCATCCAGCAGGCTGCCTTGTATAACACACTTCCTGTGGTGCACAATGACTGATCTGTGCAGGAGTCCAACACAAAAATCTGTATTAGGTCCCAGTCTCCTCAGATACCTTCACAACTCACAACTCTGTTCAGGCTCATGGAAACCATCTACTCACCTGAAGTTCAGTGAGTCGAGCTGTTTTGGTCAGACTCCTTTAGGAGATAAATGCAGACACATTAATGAGAATATCTAGTGATAAAGGAATATCGCTAGTTTATAAAGATTTTATCCAAGATCTCAGCCTCTAGGTAGACTTGAAAGAGATTGTTATCACTAACACTTATAAGAATTAGATCCTCTACTATGAGTATTGTATTAGTCCATTCCTGCTACTTATAACATAAATACCTGAAACTGGGTATTTTTGTAGAGAAGCAATATTTATTTCTTAGTTTCAGAGGCTGGGAAGTCCAAAGTTCAGGGAACACATCTGATGAGGGCCTTGTTCTTGGTAGTAAGTCTACAGCAATGCAGGGTGTATTAGTACGTTTCTGTTGCTTATAACAAAAATACTTGGAACTGGGTAATTTATAAAGAAAACAAAATTTATCACTGACAGTTTCATAGGCTCCACCTTTTAACTTCTACAGTAGAATTTCCCACCCACTTAACAGTTACAGTGGGATTAACCTCTGATGACTTCAGGGAGCAATTCAATCCACTTCACAGGGTATCACATGGCAAAATGACAGAAGCAGAGAGAGAGAGTTTCTCATGCATTCTCTGTTTAAAGCCATCAAAACCATTCCCATAACCACCATTAAACCATCAGTGGATTAATCCATTCACTAAGGCATGTTCCTCACAATCTAATCATCTCTTCAAGGCCCCACCTTTTAATTATCACAATAGGATTTCCCACCCCCTTAACATTGTCACAGTGAGGGTTAAGTTTCTAATACCTGGACTTCAGGGGACACAATTCAATCCATAGAAAGCATGGGAAAAAAGTAAAGTGACTTCAGGAGTAGACCGTACATAACCAATATCCAGGAGGAGCCAGCGTGGTACCAGATTCAGAGGAATCTGTAGTCTGCAGATAGGCAGAGCTCACAGCCAGCCTTTGGAGGGTGGTTGGGATTCTGTGGTAAGCAGAGGAAGCAAGAGCCAGTCAAAGTGAATGGGATGGGCAGGGAAATGATAGAATGTGAATCAGAGTGTAGAATAACCATGTGGATGGAGAACTGGGAGATATGTTTGAAAACATAGGTCATTGCCAGATTGTAGAGAACGTTGAGAATCAGGCTGCGACATTTGAACTTTGAATGACACAAAACTCTAAAAATCAGCTATCAACAATGAAATGCACTGTTCCTAATGCAGTAACCTTCCATTATTAGAGGTGCGTTGGTTAACACCAGACCTGTTAGGGG
>NW_007792913.1:0-1685 GCF_000696425.1 Galeopterus variegatus
TGGAATATTATTATTATTATCCCTATTTTACAGATGAGGACAATGAAGCATAGAGAAGTAATTTGCTCAGGTCAGTATCACAACAAATAAGTTAGCAGAGATGGGACTTGAACCCAGACAGCCTGGCTCCAGAGCCCGAGCTACTGACTTCTAGGGTATGAACTGAACCATGTGATCAGTACCACTAGGGTTCATAGAAAATTCTATGTAACTAATTAGGCACAGGTAAGATGAAACAGGCAGGGAAGTCTTCACAAAAGAGACAATATTTGAATTGCTTTATATGAACAAGAATCTGCCCAACAGATACATTTATTTTTTATTTTTTTATTTTTTCCAACAGATACATTTAGAATATGGGATTAAGAAAGGCATTCCAAATAAAAAGGATAGCCTATGCCATAATCTATGTGGATAAAACAAACAGGTACCATGAGTTGTTCTGGGAGATGCAATTAGTTTATATGACTGGAACTTAGTTTGCTTAAAGAGGATTGATAGAGACGAGACTTGAAAGGGAATCAAGGAATATATAATCTCGTTGATCATTGTGAGGACTTTGGCTTTTGGTCAATTTTGACTTTGGTCAGTTAGGTGTTGATTTCTCCCCCCGCTTCTATCCCTTCAAAACCATGAAAGAAAATCTTGATAAATTCAACTATGCAAAAAAAATTTTTAAATATGCATGGAAGAAAATGCCACAAAGTCAAAAGTCAACAAGAAACTAGGATAAAATATTTGTACTGCACAGCACAGCCAATTTTTCTTAATGTACTAAGAGTGAATACAAATCAATAAGGGGAAAAAACCCCCAACAAATCAAGAGACAAAGGACATGAACAGACAATTTAAAGAAAGGGCATTTAAATGTGAAGGTGCTCTGCCTACTTATAATAAGAGACATGCAAATGAAAAGAGTAAGATATCATTGTCACTGTTGTTTGGCAAAAGCCAAAAAGTTTGGTAACACACTGGCCTGGCCAGAGTTGGGGAAACAGCCACTCTCGTGGATTGCTGGTAGGAGGGTAAATTGGCACAACCTCTATGATGGCAATTGGGCAATACTCATATGCATTAAAGTTACAAATGTGCATATATTTTCACCTGAAAATTTCACTCCTAGGAACTTCCTCTACAGATAGTCACACATGGATATGATACACATACAAAGATATGTATGTTACAACATTGTTTCTAATAGCAAAAAATTGGGGAAAAAACCTAAATGCCCTTCATTAAGGAACTGGTTAAGTCATTACAGTGCTTCCATACTATGAAATTCTTTGCTGTCTTCAGAAAGAGCAAGTCTGTCTTATATGTATCAGTGTGGTAGAATCTCCAACATATGATGAAAAACATGTTACAGAAGAGGGGGTTAGGTTTGTTATTATTTATTTGTATGTGAGTGTGTGTTTTAGGAAAAATATACATATAGGCTTGAATATACATTAAGCATTTCTAGAGGAAGGTAAGAAATTGATAATACTGGTTACCTCTAGAGAAGGAAACTTTGTAGCTGAGAAGAGAGGGATGGTGAACATTTACTTATATAATGTTGCAGAGTTTTTTGACAATGTGTTACCTATTTTGATTTTTTTTCCCATGTATTATCTGGTTTTTAACTGCTAAATTTTAAAATGTTGGTTGACTCCCCTTGCATTCTTCTGCAATTGGTAGGAAGGTCA
>NW_007792914.1:0-1685 GCF_000696425.1 Galeopterus variegatus
CTTGGTGTTATCAGCACCGCACTCTACCGAGTGAGCCACAGGCCGGCCCCTAAACTAAGAGGATTTATAACCAGTCCATTTATTTTAAGGGGCATTTGAGAAATTTTAAAATTCCAGAGCAAAAACAAAGAAAACAACATACACACACACAAAAGATAACTTATAGTCTCATCTTTATAGTAAGGCTATGCCCATAAAGAAGCATTTACTAATCCTATCATATGGATTTCATAAGTCTTCTATAAATACCACATTTAAAGTGTTTGGGAGGGAGTGGTCTCACCACAACTCAGAGGCTCCCAGCCAGGAGACCAGGAACTACCTGTTATGTCTTTCTTACCCATCCTTCCCTTCCCCATCCCCAGTGCCCTGGGTGCAGGCTTGCTTGCCCCAAACTGGTCTCGCTCCTCTGCCTCCAGTTAGCCTACCCTCAAATCCAGTGATCTCTCTCAAACCCAGGTCGGATTAGATGAAGCCCCTCTTCAAAACTTTTCACAAATATGTTAATTCCAAAGGTCTCCTGTAAAACTGTTGTATTTTTTCTTTATATATATTTTAACTAACCTTATGATATTTCTAAAATAATGTAGCTGCTATGAAAAACGGTTTAGCAATTCCTCAAAAAGTTAAACGTGGAGTTACCATAGGGCCCAGCAGTTCCACTCCTAGATATATACTGTGGTTGGTTTCAATATGAAATTTGCCATAATGACAAGAAAAATAAAAACAAAACTAAAACTCCATTTGCTCTGCTGGTTCTCTAAAATAAAGTTCAAGTTTTTGATCTGTCTGCCATTTACAGCCACCTTTCATAATCTAGCTCCAACCTCTATCTCCAGTCTCATCTCCAACATCCCCCCTTCTCCACCCACACAGTGCAAATGTAGGACACTTACACTCTACCCTCTAGCTACTTACCCTTCCCAAGTACGTCCAAGCTTCCATGTCTCAGTGCCTGTGGTTCCTTCTGCTGCAATACCTTCTTCCCCTTCCTGGCTTGTGAGCTATTATTTATCTTGCAATACCCAGCTCCATGGCCTCAGGCAAACTTCCATCACTCTTCACTATGCTGCTATAGCTCCCCCAGGTCCCCTTAAGGCTCCAAAGTCATCACTTACAGTGTATGTCATTACCCCAAAATCTGCTTCCCTTTCACCAGCCTTACAATTCCTTTAGGGCAAGAAAACCCTGGGGCCTGGCACGTAGTAGGTGCTCAGGAAACATCTGTGGAAGACAAGACTTATACTTGAAAGACAGTTACAAATATATATAATTTCTCTAGAAATTATACTGCTTTATACCGCAAACTAATTTGGGGGCCAGATATAAAGAAACCGTCAAAGAGAATGGCTTCCTTCGTGTCAATGCAATCATGTGTATTATGTGCTTTAAGGATACATAAACAGGAACCAAAGCATACTGCTTACTATAACAAGTGCTCCTGCTGATTTGCATTTCTCTGCAAAACTCTGTAGGCATATAATTTTGTTAATTTGTGACAAACCTCAAAAACACACTTACCACCAATACCCTGATTACAATATATACTTTCAAAGCACACAGAAATCAACAAGTTCTTTTCAGAGGTTTCCAACTGAGTCATATGTGTGCTGCTGGGTTTGGTTTGTTTTTAAATTTAGGAATTTTAATGCAGATCATAATTTATAATTTAAGCTGAACCGAAG
>NW_007792915.1:0-534 GCF_000696425.1 Galeopterus variegatus
CTTGTTGTGGGCGCCCAGCCCGGTGCGATGGGTGGGGGCTAGGCGGGCGGGGAGCAGTCGGGGTTCGCCCCGCCAGTGGGACCCTGCTGGGGGTGACCCACAGAGGACGCAGGGTGGCCAGTCCGGCGTGCTTCAGACGGCTTCTGGGCAGTCCTTTGCTGGCTTTCCCGGCCTTTGCTGTCTGAGCCGCCAATTCGCTCCCGCAGCCGGGCCTGGGCGCTCCCAGGAGTCCTTCTCCGTGTCGGCCCCAAAACCTCGAACCTGCTGCTGCTTGTCTGTCGATGCAGGATCGTTGCTGAAAGAATTATTCGTCCCCTGTTGCTCTTGGAAATGCAGTCAACACTCCGGCACCACAGCACACAGCTCTCAGGATCGCGCTGTTTCCTGACGCGGGCGTTCGAGACCCGTCGCCATCTTTTTTCCAAAAATATTAAAAGTAGGGCCGGCCCGGTGGCGCACTGGATAGTGCGCCACTCGGGAAGCGCGGCGGCGCTCCCGCCCAAGGGTTCGGATCCCACATACAGACCGGTTCCC
>NW_007792916.1:0-1685 GCF_000696425.1 Galeopterus variegatus
AAACTTACAAAGTCGCTGGGGAAAAAAATCATCCACATTTTCAAGTCTTCAAGTCAAGGACCTCGAGAATAAGATTTTTCTCTCATGTTCCATCAAGGTGCAGTCTTGGCACTTGGAATGAAGCATTTGCTTTTGTATCATATGGCATTGCTAAGTTACTCCTCACGAAGTTGAGCATCACAGTAAACACTCCATTGAATATGTAAATGTTCTTATGTGCAAAACTTGATTTCAAATGAAATTTTGACTATTAGAGGCCTGCACACCCAAGGCCTTAATAGGTTCAAGTCTTAAAATATACTTAGATAAGTACTCTCATTTTGTTATTAATTAAAACAACAATGACAATAACAACAAAACTAGAGGTGGCTTTTTGAGGGAAAATCAGTAGGAAAATCTAGTTTGGAATCATGAAATTCTCTAACCAAACATCAGGCTAAGAAAAAAGTGATTAACTTAAAGAAACATTAGTCTTTTTTGTATGAAAGTAAGGTAATGAGAGTTTAATTATATTAGATTGAACCAAATGAAATTGCCATTTTTGCAGGTCAAAAAATGGTCAAATATCAGCAATTGCATATGATTCAATGCAATAATTGAATTTATTTCTATACTGTTCATATTCCATGATCAAATTGAATGTGACAACTGTTTGTTATTTTATGGTGGTCTTTATCAAATTATGGGAAACATGAATTCTATCTATAATTATGGCAAGTATATTATAACATCATTTTTAGTAGCTTTTTTTTTTCTTTAACACCATTAGAGAGTTGCCAAGTATAGATGCATTGTACACACTGAAAAAGTGTGCATTTATCTGGTATCTCTCCTGTGGGAGCTAAGCTGCTTCTGAGAAGCCATGTAAATTTTTCATCTCCTGGGAAAGACCACACCACAAACAAGAGAGGAACATCTTCGTGTCAGGAAACAGTACTGATCCCCCAAAAGAGCACACTGCTAAGGGTAAACAGTCTGAAAGCAAACTGGGGAAAAGATGCTGACACCTCAGGTATTTGATCCTCACATTCACTAATTAAGAGAACCTTAACCAACTAGTTTGCGCTTTCCACGCTCCCCCAAGAGAAGTGCTAAAACTGTGCGCCATAGAATCTGCGCCCCACTCGGAGCGGGCAGATGCAGAGTCCTCCGAGTTGGCAGTGGCGACTGCAATGCTTTATTGGCTACTGCAGTCAGGAAAGGTGCTTCAGGAGATGTAATAAAATGATCCCAGAGCCACCATCTGACCCCCCCGATGTGCAGCTCATATTGGCCAGTAGGGGCTTTCTGTGTCCAGTGCGAGCAGAACCTGGCTGCCAGGTAGGGAAGAAATTAGCACTGTCTGCAGGTAGGAGGGAGGGGCTCTGGTGCCAGGCTGGAAATGTCAGCACAAAGTGCATCTTGACTTAGGGTCATGTCATGACTGGGCGAATGTCCCTCACTCTGGGTAGGCACAGGACAGCTTACATCTTGTTCCTGAGAGAAGGAGGGTGGGCACTATTTACTAAAACTTGATTGAACGAAGGCTTCTGACTGGTCTCACTGTCCATCTTGGAGTTCTTCCTTAGTAGTGCATTTCCCCCCGTCTGTGGTACTGAATTTGATTTATCGCTGTTTGTAAGATAAAAAAAAAAAATCATTCCTTTTGATATTGGCTATTAGGCACATGCAGTGCAGGGCTGGGG
>NW_007792917.1:0-1684 GCF_000696425.1 Galeopterus variegatus
TGAGTGACATAGCAGGTATTATGCTTACATCAGTAATCTTGGAGAAAAAAAGGACAAACAGTAAAACGATGTGATGGATAAATATAAATATGGGTTAGTAATAAATGGCTGAATTACTATAAAGAAGTAAAAGTCCTATAAAAAGTGCCTGTTCTGATCAAATCAACTACCTTCCCCTGTGACATACCACATACACACACATGCGCGCGTACACACACACACACACACAGAGTCACTCACATTCTATCTTTAGTTGCTTAGGTGTTTGCCCACAATGTCACTGGCCTTAGGATTTTATATAATGCAATTTGTTATGTGCTAAATTGAGTCCCCCTCATACTCGTATGTTGAAGTCCTAAACCCCAGTGCCTCAGAAAGTGATTGTATTTGGAGATAGGATCTTTAAGAGTTAATTAAGGTAAAATGAAGTCATGTGGGTGAGTTCTAATCCAATATAACTAGTGTTCTTACAGGAAGAGGAGAATAGGACCCAAACACACAGAGACTGAGGGGGGATCATGTGAGAATACAGTGAGAAGGCAGCCATCTCCAAGCCAAGGAGAGAAAAAACCAAACCCACTGGCACCTTGATCTTGAACTTCCCATCCTCCATAACTGTGGGAAAATAAATTTTGTTATTTAAGCAACCCAGTTTATAGTATTTTGTTATGACAACTCTAGTGAACTAATACACCGTTTCATTTTTCCTTTTCCTTTTCTCTTTTTTTTTTTTCTTTTTAAAGCAGGAGCTACTCTTGGATTCTTGCTAATTTGCATAACTGGAAAAGACATTAGTAAAACCATCCTCTGTTTTTCTGAAAGCACATGCTCACTGTTAAATTATAATTGAACTTTAACATCGCTGTCCCTTACCATTCTCCACACGATAATTGGATTTTTGTAGCACTTTTCTTCCTGCAGGCTTATAGCTCCTTCAAGGGAACTCACAGCGTTTTACTGATAGGGAAACAGAGTGGATAGATGATTTCCCCTGTCACAGAGTATGTGACAGACATGTATATGATTAAGGCAAAAAATGTTAATCCTATTCAGAATTGTTCGTTAGTAACACTAGCTTTTATTTGTTCTGTGGAAATTGATGTTTAGAGAGATTACGCAATTTACCAGGGTCAGATAGCTAGTAAGTGGTGCAATGAGGATTCTAAACTAGGTTTGCAGATTTCAAAGCCAGTTTTCTTTGTACCACTCTTTAATTCACACTAATTAAAGCTCATATATGATCATTTATGTTTCAGGTCGTCACTACCTCCACAGCAGAAGCCAGTATACTTCTCACTTCATAACTCCTCAGAAGAAATCCAAAGTACATACTTGTTGACACTTTGGGGGCTCTATGTACCGTTTTATTTACTCACTTCTTAGTCCTAAGGGTCTAAGATACCAACACAAGGTAAAACTCTATTGAAGCAAATATCTGAAAATGGTCCGCACCAAGCCTTTCTCATAAGGTATCAGGAATAGTAATATATCTAGAAGACAATCAAAGTGTTCAAAGAGTGTTGAGATTCCAGTTTATATCAAACAAACAAAAGAATGTCACATGGAAAAATAAATAAGAGCAAAATGTGCTGCTATTTTACTTAAAGGACACTGCTGATGTCAAAAAATATCATCAAAATCAAATGGATATTATTCATTTGAGGCCACTAAAGGTCAATGCCAG
>NW_007792918.1:0-1684 GCF_000696425.1 Galeopterus variegatus
TCTAGATGGTGTTTCTTTACATTCACCATTCAGAATTGAGAAGGTTAGAACATAGTTGCCATTTCTCCATTTTTTTTTGTAATGATGGTGACATGCCCTAGGGAAGGCAATTATAACATCCCATTTTTTTTAGAGATTACTCAGTATAGTTAACCATATAACTTATAGTGAAACTGGGACACCTTTGAGAGTGAAAGTGGGTGATATTAATAGTAAGATTGGGACCACAGGTGTAAATCTGGGCAGTGCCAGGCAAACAAGGTTGTAAGGCCACCCTGCTTATGTGGTGTCTTCACACAGCTGGAGTCACAAATAGGGTCTTGTGGGGAGCAGGACTAGATGGGAAACATCTCCTAAGATAACATCCATGCATTGTCCTCAGAGGCGAGCCATCAGTCCCCCCCCATGCAGAACCTTCTCGATCTTCATCAGAGAGATGATGAGAGGCAGTTGACCCTACCTAGCACCCGGTAGTGACAAAGGACAGTCTAAGAATACATTGCTTGGAAAAGAGCTCCATTCATCTCCATAGTAACTTCTATTTAACATGATGACTCTGGATTGTCAAGAAAATATAAAGTTATTCAACAGCCATTTATTGATTACCTTCATTGGCTAGAAATTGGGAAGTAAAGATGAATGCGACACAGTACCTGACTTCAAGGAGCTGATAGCTTGGAGCAGGAAAACAGGAGAGAAAACAAATAACAAGAATACAGTGAAATGTGTGTAGTAATAGAGGGGTGGACACAGCAATGCAGTGACACAAACAGGGGCATATTTCTTCTGCCTGAGATGACTGAGGGCTTCCCGGAGGAGGTGATGTTGGAGCTGGGCTTTGAGGTATGGTTGGGTGTTCAAGAGGAAGAGAATGGACAGAAGGGCTTCCTGGACAGAGAAAGGGTCAGCAGTAAGAGCAAGAGTGCTTGACAAGCAGCAGGGTGCTCGGGGAGGACCCATCATTAGACCCAGAACACAAGACAAACCGAGGGCAGCTTCTCCTGTTCTAAAGCTTCTAAAGATTTAAAAGCTATGAATCAAGTTTCCAGACCGCTAAATAAAATATTTTTATTCAATGTGTACAAATGTGAATATATTTTATCCAAAATGGAAAGTAAATAGAAAAAGTGAAGCAATTAAAACTATTTTCCATATATTTTCTGAAAAAAATTCCTCTATCATATTCAAAATTATCTATTAAAATTAAAAGGCAAAATATAAATTATAATTAATGAATATAAAAAACTTGAAAATTAGTTTAAAATATAATTAGTTTATTTAGTTTTAAGTTTATACACATATTTCAAGTTGCGGAAATATATACATAACATAAAATTTATCACTGTAACCTTTTTTTTTTTCCTTTTTGTCTTTTTTCGTGTCCAGCAACGGATCGCAACCCTCAGCCAGTGAGCGGGAACCGGTCTGTATGTGGGATCTGAACCCTCGGCAGGAGCACCGCCGTGCTCCCACATGGCGCACTGTAGCAGTGCGCCACCGGGCCGGCCCCCACTGTAACCATTTTTAAGTGTACAGTCCAGGGCATTAAGCACATTCGTACTGTTCTGCAACCGTCACCACCATCCATCTCCAGAACTCTTTTATCTCCCTAAACTGAAACTCTGTGTCCATTAAACACCAACTCCCCATTCCCTCCTTCCTCAAGCCCCTGGCAACTGCTGTC
>NW_007792919.1:0-1684 GCF_000696425.1 Galeopterus variegatus
TGTGTGTGTGTGTGTGTGTGTGTGTGTATCCTGAGTAGACAAACAATTGGCCAAAAAGGGAAACAAATCTGTAATTTTATTTACTATACACATGTATATGTGTGTGTGTGTATCCTGAGTAGACAAACAATTGGCTAAAAAAGGAAACAAATCTGTAATTTTATTTATTATTGTAAAATTTCTGTTCACGTAGACTGTATCATTTTGCACTCTCAATGTCAAGTATATAAGCTTGCCAGTTTTTCCACAGCCTTGCCAACAGACTGTGCTGTCAAGCTTTTGAACTTTTGCCAACATGATGTATGAGAAATAGTATCTCAGTGTAGTTTCATTTTCATTTATCTTATTATGAATGAAATTGAACATCTTTTCATACATTGAAGGGCCATTAGCTGTTCTGCTTCTGTGAACTGCCTGTCCTTTTTGCTCCCTTTTTTATTGGGTTTCCGGATGCATTTTCAAATTAAAGCCAACTGGGCTTCCTAAGAGATCGGATGTGATGTGTGAGAAAATAGATAAATCAAGTAGAACTCTAAGGTCTTTGTATTCAGCAACTGGAAAGATGAAGGTGCCTTTAAGTGGGATGGGAAAGGGTGAGGTTAGCACAGTGTTCAGGTTATCAGGTAAAGGGCTGAATATTTTAGTTTTGGAAATTGTTAAATTAACGCTGTTAGACATCCAAATAAAGAAACAGAGAGGCATTTGGGTATATGAGTCTAGATAGGGGAGAGAAGCCTGTGCTAGAGGAAGCTGGGAAACACTGGAGTAGGGCTGTGAGTGAATGTCATGAGAATGTTGAGGTCACAAGTGGGTGTGGAGAGAGAAGAGAAGAAAATCAAGGATTAAGTTCTGAGTCTATTGACGTTAAAGGTCAGAGAGAGGAGGAAGCTCCAGCAAAGCACCAGTAAGGTAGAGGAAAACCAGGAGAGAATGCTGTCCTGAAAGCAAGTAAAGAAACTGTATCAAGGAGAAATAAGTGATCAAGGCTGATAAGTCAAGGGAGAAGAGTACAGTAAGTCATAATATTATTTTAAAGCATGGTGGTTTTTAATGACCTTGAAAAGGACAGTTGTGGTAAAGGGAAGGGAGATAAAATCTCATCTAATCCATGTTGCTTACAAAACCCCAAAGCAAATTAAATGCTCCTTGAATTTAGAGATGTTAGCAGAGATGGATGTGACAGAAAACTATTCTCATTTTATATTGCTAATAAATCCCACTTGAAAACCTATGCAAAATACTTCATCGAGAAGTTTAATATATTTTGTTTGTCTCTCTCCTCCAGTTAAAGTCTAGCTTTTGCTATATAAACACATTTTAGAAAGTTACACACAGAAGTAATAAATAATCTTCCCCCGTCAAGAAAACTATAACTTACATAAGTAAAAATATTAAGAAGTGCAAATTTAAAGAATACTGTGTGTAAATAACCTCTAAAGATTTTAGTGGGAGAAGTTTACATAGTAGTATATGATTAACTAGCAAATAAAATTTATAGATAATTATTATAATTTATATGAGAAAATTAAAGGAAAGATCATTTCAGGCTGAATTATTTTCTACTTCTGCAAGGACAAGACAGGTTTTCAAATCAAGGGAACCACTGGAAGTCACAAGAGAAACAAACAAATATAAAACAACGATATGCCTTTGTGGTCGCTGTTAAAATTCTCACCTTAGAACT
>NW_007792920.1:0-1684 GCF_000696425.1 Galeopterus variegatus
CCATAATAATCATATACATTGTATATTGACAAAATAAAAATTTAATGAAAAAAAAAAGTAAAATGAGCGCACTCTTGAAATGGTTTCATACATCACCTGAAAATAATTTAGGAAGCTTAGCCACTCTCTTGTATTTCATGGACAATTCAAAGCTTTGATATTCAAGTTGCAAAGTAGACTGGAGCTACCCAGGAGATCCTTGTGATAAACATTTATGTTCTGCTTGCTCATAGGAAAAAGCTTCCACACATAAACAAATTCTCTAATTATAATTTTATAAATGGAATGACCACTCTGCCTTGAGCAAAAGCATTCAGAGGAAAACCAGACGTAAGGTACCTGCTTTTAAAAAGACATAAGGCCCTTCAATATAGCTTCAATTACCAAAACAAAGTATCAAGATCTTGACATTAAACATGATGAACACCAGCTTTTTCACTGCAGAAGCTCCTAAAACCAGGGATATCCTTTACAAAGTTTAAGTCACAAAGCAACTATTCATCTAAAGTGTGGGTAAAGGGCAGCAAGGGAGAGCAGAACTCATTGGCAGACGTCAAATGATCATTTCTTCTCAATAAGATGTGACCGTGTATGAATAATTTACACATGCCAGATTAAACTCAATCTTGGCTATGGTTTTTTTCCTTTTCTTTAATTATAAAAGTGTACTTTATTGTATGAAGCTTTAAAGTTCATAAAAAGCTTATACATCCATAACTTCATTTAAGGCTCAAAATAAGCTTGTTAAATGGATGTGCAGGTATTATCTTGATGAATGAGGACACTGAAGGTTTCTGAAGTTCAGTTTTCTCAGGTCATATAGTTTAAAGAAGACAGAAATAAACTTATGGTCTGACTGTTTCTTTCTCAGAGTTCTACTCCTGGAGTCATCGTGTCTCTCAAGATAAAAGGCATGAGGAAAACCCAAGACCGTACATGCAGATATTGGTGAAGGGGGGCATGGCTGAGGGCAGTGTTCATGCACATTCCTGAGCCCCTACTTGATCTGAATCTCTAGGGCTCAGGAATGTGCATTTTAAACAAGCATCCTGAAGGCACACTTAAGTTTGAGAATCATTGCTCAAGAGTATGCAACAGAACCGTGGAAGAAAAAAAAATCATGAATACAGAGACCTTAAGAGCTGTTATGGTAGTTATCCCAAAGAGACTGCAAGCGCCATGACAGCAGGTACTGTGTGTCTTCTCTATCACTTTATTTCCAGTACTTCTAACAATACCTGTCACATAGAACATGCTAAGTAGATAGTTGTTGAATATAAGTACAGATCCCATTACTAGATGCTTTATATTGTTATTTTTTTTTACCTTAAATATTTAGCACATGGCAAATGCCCAATGAATAATGGCTGATTAGCAGCATTAAGATGTATGAGGACTTAGCATGTGCCACGCATGCAATATATGCTTTTGGTGTATCATCTCATGTCATCCTGACAACGCCCCTGCCACCATGAGGGAAGCGGTAAAGTTACAGCTCCCTTTTGGTGAGGAAACCAAAGCTCTAAGAGGAGCAATTGCTTTCCTGAGCTGACATTTAGCAGAAGCAGGACTCAAACCTGCATCTATCAGAGCAGAGCCCACACATTATTCCGCCCCTCCCCGGATGTGAGCTTTCACAAATAGGCGCAGGCCTATCCTTTTGATACCAGACTAAACATTACAG
>NW_007792921.1:0-1684 GCF_000696425.1 Galeopterus variegatus
GACTAAAGAAGAATATTAAATATATTTTGTTAGTGCAAAAAAGGTAAGACAGGAACAAAAACAAAGATAAATATAAAAAAAATCCAGAGGAATGACATCACCAAGATGGCAGAACAGATCATCTTGAGAATTACTCTCCATCAACAACAATCAACTTACAACTGCTGAAATGCTAAAATTTCCATCCTGAGATCCCTGAAGCTCTAGGGAAGACAGGGACACCCATGAAGCTCATAAAGATGTGAAATGCCATGGTAACAGGAAGGAGGGACTTCTATGACCACTCCAAGTTTTGGCCATTTCTGGTTCCAATGTGACACAAGACAAAGTGTGGCTACCAGCACACACAGTAGCTACAAGGAGACCACTAAGCTGCAGCAGTGCCCTCCCTATGAAGCTAAACATAGTCTGCACGGTGAAGGGTGCTGCTACTTTAGATTGGACCATTCTATCTTCCAAGGCAGCAAAGCCAACAGCAAGCTTCCCCTAGTGTAGAGTTGGCTATGGTTCTTTCTTTTTTTTCTTATGTTTCAAAGTTAAGTTGATATTAATACAGAATAACCTAACTATAAAGTGTTTTTTGTAAGCCTCATGGTAACCATAACAGAAAAACTTTTGAGACATATTAAAAGTAAATAGCAAGAAATAATAATAGACTGCTAGAGAATACCGCCCAAACACAATGAAGACACAAGGACCAGAAAAAATGACAAAAACGATCTATACAACAACTGGAATAAAAAGCAGCAAAATGGCAGTAACAAGTTCCTATATATCAGTAAATCTAACTGAAATTGATTCAATTTCTCAATTAAAAGACACAGAGGGTATAATGGATTGTCCATAAGCACCAACAATATGGTGCCTACAAGAAACTCACTTAATTTTTAAAGACACACACTTGTCTGAAAGTAAAGGGATGACAAAAGATGTTTCATACAAATGGAAACCAAAAAGGGGCAGGAGTAGCTATACTAATGTCAGATAAAATAGACTTGAAGCCAAAGGAGGTCATTATATTATGATAAAAGGAATAATTCAACAAGAGATTCTAAATATATATTTAACCAACTCCCAGACACCCCAAATAGAAAGCAATTACAGCTAGAGTTAACCAGAGAGATAGACTCCAACACAATCATAATTGGGACTTCAATTTCCCACCTTAAGCAACAGAAAGAACATCCAGACAGATAATTAACTAAGAAACATCAGAATTAATCTTTATGTCAATTGGATCTTACAGACATTGATAGAACATTTCATCTAACAGCTTTAGAATGTACATTTCTTCTTAGCAGCACAAGGAACGTCTCTCGAATAAGCCATATATTAGGTCACAAAACACATCTCAATAAATATAAAAATAAATTGAAATGATATCAACTGTCTTGTCCAACCCCAATGGAATAAAACTAGAAATCAGCAACAAAAAGGACACTGTTTACTGTACAAATAAATAGAATCAAACAACATGTTCCTAAACAATGAATGGATAAAAGAAGAAATCAAAAAGTAAGTTTAAAAATTCCTCAAGAAAAATGATATTGAAAGCACAGCATAGGAGAACCTATGGGACACAGTGAAAGCAGTTCTAAGTGGGAAGATTATAGCAGTAAGCGCTTACATCAAAAAAGAAGAAAAATAACAAATAAACAACCTAACATTGTACCTCAAGGAACTA
>NW_007792922.1:0-1684 GCF_000696425.1 Galeopterus variegatus
GGTGTTCCTTGATGAGAGGTTGAAGTTGGCAGAAGAATGTTGAAAGGCAAGGATCTTGAGACGCTTCTGATTACCCCATAAGTGACAAGAATTCTTCATCTCCTACTTTATTCCATGTACTGGTGGAATGGCTTCAGATGAGATTTGGAACCTGCAGCAGCACCTGAAGGAAACGCTTTTCATCAATGACTGCCTGCGAGAAAAGCTGGAACATCATCTCAGCATCTTTGACCAAGGAAATGGTAGGGGAGGTCCACGTTCGTCTAATTCTGGCAACATGTATCTTTCTCAGGGCATATCACTGGGGCAGAGCTTCACAGATTTCAAGCATTTTGATATATCTTACTTCACTTGTTTATTACAAATGGATCAGCTAGAGAAGTAGAGTAGGCACTATTATTCCTATTTTATAGGCAAATAAATAGCTTTAGATAGAGACTTGCCCAAAGGCTAACTTATGCCTCCATCTTAGAACCATCTGACCTCCAAAAGCATTCTTGTGATCCCTATGCTATAAATTGTCTGCTGTCTGTCTGTTTGTTATGTGATTGCCTTTCAGTAGAACCCAGGTTTCTGAGCTCCTTATTCAGCAGAGTGAATGTCTCCTCTGCTGCCATCCTCATATGCCTCCCTATGTCTTGGTTACTCTTGATGGTCCCCAAGGTGGTTCTTCTCCCCACACCCTCCTCTTAGATTGCTCTCACACAGGGGCCATCATTCCACAACATTGTGCTGGGCCAGAAGAACCATGACCAGGTCCTTTCCCACACCAAAGCAGCAGCTATTTAAAGGGAAAAGCCTTCATATTGCAGCCATGAGTGTGACAATACATGTGAATGTGCTGGCATTTGTTGAATATGATGTGAGAATCAAGCTTCTGTCCCACCACACTGAAGTCCCAGCCTTTGAGTCCCTACAGTTGTCTTCCTGGGCTGACACAGAATGGATGGACATGGAAGTTACAGAAAGCATTCTCTTAAGCAAAACTGTGTAATTTGCCTAAACTGTAATTATTTCCTGGAATAGGAAGCACCTCTAACCTCTATCGGCACATCCTGGATTCCACTGTCCAGCTGTTTAATGAAAACAGAGTCCTCAGGGAAGAATACCAGAGACTCCCAGCTTGCCTGAATTATATTTCCAGAGGTAAGCGGTCAAAGCCCACAATGTGAGGTCACTCTCAGATCACTCCCTTCTCCTGTCACATCCGGCTGTAGAAATAAGGGGATGGACGCCAGAGCTGCCCAAAGCATCATGACCCACAATTCTCATAGTTATTCTCAATTTAGAGAAGGCTGCTTCCTAGGTGCTCTCCCTCCAGACCCCCAGATTGCCAGGCTCCAGGAATGATTAATTCTGGGAAATCCACTGTTTAGGTACAAACCATACCCCATTATTGCAAGCCTGAGAAGAGAAGAACAAACCTAAAAAGTGAAAAGATTTAAGAAAACAATGAATTATTATTATTATTTTTTTTCCTTTTTTTTGCCTTTTTTTTTTTTTTTACTGACCGGCAATGGGATCGCAACCCTCGGTGTCTCACCCACACTGGGGACCGGCAATGGGATCGCAACCCTCGGTGTTGTGCCCGTACCGCGCTCAGCCAGTGAGTGGGAACCAGTTTCCACATGGGATCCGAACCCTCGGCGGGACCGCTGCTGCACTCCCAAGCGGCGCACTCTCC
>NW_007792923.1:0-353 GCF_000696425.1 Galeopterus variegatus
AATGAGAACTTTTACTGTTTCAAGAACCAATTCTGTCTAAGCCTGTGTTGTGCTGTGAATTTTTCATCGTTTTTGCTTCCACATCTGCTGTGGACATTCTGAACGTTCTTCCCTGTTCAAGCAGCTGATATAACCCTTTCAGTTTTCCATTACTTCCTTAAATTTATTTATATATATATTTTTTTCCTTTTTGTCTTTTTTCGTGACCGGCAACGGATCGCAACTCTCAGTGTCGCGCCCGTACCGGACCGGGACCGGCTACGGGATGGCAACCCTCAGTGATGCTCCCGCACCTCGCTCAGCCAGTGAGCGGCCGGTCTGTATGTGGGATCCGAACCCTCGGCGGGAGCGCC
>NW_007792923.1:1308-1683 GCF_000696425.1 Galeopterus variegatus
TCGCAACCCTCAGTGTTGCGCCCGCACCGGACCGGAACCGGCTACGGGATCGCAACCCTCGGTGATGCTCCCGCACCTCGCTCAGCCAGTGAGCGGCCAGTCTGTATGTGGGATCCGAACCCTCGGTGGGAGTGCCGCCGCGCTTCCCAAGCGGCGCACTGTAGCAGTGTGCCACCGGGCCGGCCCCCAAAATTTATTTATATTTTTAATTTTTCTTTTCTTATGGGATTTTGGGAGGAAGGGGACAGAAATGCATGGGTTCAAAGCAGACATAAATGTGAAACTGCCAAGTAACCTTGATATGTGGTTGTTCCTTTACTCAAAATAATTTCTGACACAATAGGATTTCTCTACTGTGGTCTGCAATCCCCAAAC
>NW_007792924.1:0-1683 GCF_000696425.1 Galeopterus variegatus
AACCAGTAAAGGTCTAACACCACCAAAGAACACCTATAAAACCTAGAAGGACCAGAAGCCATCTAGGCTCCCAAGCCAGGGTGGAGGGAGGGTGAAGCCTTCAGCCACACCCCTGATTTCTGCATCCAGCCCAGCAATGACCACTAAGCCACCACTGGAAGCACCCCAGGCTCCCAAGCCAGGGTGGTGGGGGACCAAGGGCTTCAGCCAAGCCCCCCTAACGTCCTCATCCAGCCCTCCAATGGCCACTAAGCTACCACCTGAAGTGCCCTGGGTTCCTAAACCAGGCTGTGGGGGGACGAGGGCCTCAGCCACACCACCCCAGTGTCTGCATCCAGCCCCACGATGAGCACTGAGCCACTGCAGGAAGTGCCCTGGGCTCCTGAGCTAGGGCAGCTGGGGGCTGAGGGCTGCAGCCATGCCCCCCCCTCATGTCCACATCCGGCTCAGAGATGACTTCAGAGCTGCCATTGGAAGTGCCCCCAGCTTTGGGTAGGAGGGCAGAGGGCCTCAACTACACCTCCCCCCAAATCTGCATGCAGTCCTGCCATGACCAAGCTGCCACTGGAAGCCCCCTGAGCTCCCCTTATGGAATGAGGTGGGTGCCTTGGGCCTCTACCACGCCTCCCCCTCCTTTCTCCTCCTCCCACACCTTCCCCTTTCCCTTCTTCCCCTTCTCCCTAACTGCTCCACAACAGCATCTTAGAATGTAAAATAATAACAATAATACTAAATAAATTTTAAATAATCATCTGTATTTTGACAGTTATCAGATAAGTATAGTGAAAACTTGTTTGTTTTGTTTTTTAATTACCTGGTTGAAAGTGAATAAAACTTCTTGACCTGGAAGATGAAAAAGAAAAGCAACATGAAATTTCTGGGCCGTCACAGATTAAGGGAAAACATTAAAAAGACAGAATGTAGTGAAAAAACTGCAGAGACCCATTATCTAAATAGCTGACATTATTTCATCTTATTATTGAGGTTATCAAGGCTGAATGACAAGATCAAGAAAGAACATGTGTTCTGAGACAACATCAATACTATGTCATCTGTATAAATGATACACACCAAGCCTGCTGAATAAGGTAGATTTTGGAATTTGGTAATAAGATATTGTCCATATACATGCTATGACAATAAAGTATGGCACGTATAAAGACAGAAAAATTATAGCTGCAAACTTAAGAAATATAGTCTATGAAAGTATCACGAGAAAATAATATAATTGTTTGTTATTATTAACTGACATTTAAAAATTGCATATGTTTATGGGGTACAGAGTAATATTTCAATACATTCTTCTGTAGATTGGATGACAGCCCCAACCTCACTGAGGGTGGGAAATTATATTATAGTTATGGAAAGGTAGGGCCTTAAAGAGGTAACTAAATTGTAGGAACATGCCATAGTAAATGGATTAATGATAGTGGTCAGGGGCATAGTTCTGAGGGCTTTAAAAGAAGAGCACAGGAGAGGTTAGTCTCTCTCTGCTCTGCCATTTTCTTCTACATGAGGCCCCTGCATTGCTGTAAAGCAACCACCAAAGAAGATCCTCATCAGATGTGTTCCCTGGACTTTGGACTTTCCAGACTCTGAAACAGTAAGCAATAAATGTTGTTTTCTTACAAATTAACCAATTCTAGGTATTTTGTTATAAGCAACAGAGCTAATACACATGTA
>NW_007792925.1:0-1683 GCF_000696425.1 Galeopterus variegatus
AAAAAAAAAAGACATCAGTGGGTTCCCATGGGAAATGGGTGCAGACGATCTGAAATGAGAACCGTCAAGGAAACTTTGGGATCCACAGCTCGCACACTATACCACACACGGCCCCTTCTTTGCTCCCCATGTTTGGGACTAGATGCATCACTTCTTTCAGGGGTCAGGACTCAGGGCAAGCTTAACCCAAATCCCAGTTCCCACAGTGCAGTTGCAGGCATGGTGGCCCCTTGGCAGGGAAGAGTTTTGGAGCTGGGGGACATTCCTCGCTCCCCCCCAGCCCTGCTCCAGGCTGACCTCTGGGAAGGCTGACTGGAGCCCTGACCCGGGCCGGCCCTCCTCTGAAGACGGTCCTGTGCCTTCCTGCTGCGGTTTGGGCTCTGCAGAAATGCTCCGGCCTTGAACTCACTGAGGGCCGGCCCCATGTGAAGCTCGAAGTTTGTTCAGCCGTTTTGGGCTCCTGGTGGCCGGGAGCTCGGCCTTAAGCAAAGTCCAAACTGACCGCAGGTTTCCAGGGCGACTTGGGAGCGGACAGGCCTATTTATATGTGGTGGATTTTATATCGCCACTTCCTTCCATGCTCAGTTTGTGAAGGTTTTTCTCTAGGGGTGAGGAAGCATGGCCTTCTTTCCATCATCACCCTGACTTTTCCTGGACCCTCAGAGCTGAGGCTTGGGGGCACTGACCGGATGAAATGAGGGAGGGCTGTCAAATGGTTAGGACATGGACACAGACAGACCTGGCTTTGGAGTCTTTAGGTCTCAGCCCAATGTCACCTCCTCCAAGAGGCCTTCCCTGACCACTCTGCCCGTATTTTATTGTCCTCACAGAATTTACCACTGTTTGAATGATCTTGTTATATATTTGTCTTATAGTGTGTCTCCTCCACTAGGATGTCAGCTCCCTGAGGCCCCAGATGTATCCTCAGTGCCTAGAACGGTGTCCGGCACAAAGTACGCGCTCAGTAAAGGGAGGCTGAATAAATGCACAAGTGAACTGTATGGGCTCCAACAGCGGTTCTCAAACTTCAAGGAGCATCAGAATGTCCCAGTGCATTCATTAACTGTGTTGACCTGGGGCCCTGCCTGGGGTAGGCAGGATCTGCAGCTGAGCTGGGGGCCATCCCCTGGGAAAAGCTGCCCTAGGTACCCTGGGTCCCAGCAGGCCCAGAGCAGGGCAGGACTGGGGCTAAGCTGTGGGCAAGGCTCCCTAAACACCCTGTCTGGGATCTTGGGAGGGGATCCTGGCAGCAGGAGGTATCTGAGGGGTCTTAGTTGGGGGTATTGGAGGGTGGACCTCCCTTCCCTTTCCTGCCCATGTGAAGCCAGGTTCTCTCTCCATCATAGACATTTGGCTCACAGATCCCACTTTCTTAAAATTCTTTGTTTAATATCTGTTCTCTCTGCTGACTTTTAAGTGCGCTAAGGGCAGGGACCCAGTCAGTCTGCAATTGTCATAGATCTAGGCAAGCAGAGCCTTGACCTTGACCCTGGACCCTGTTCTGGTTGTCTTTGGCTTACACCCCATCTCACAGGGTAAGGGGCCAAGGGGATGTGCCCACCCAGAATCCCTTCCACACCCCCTTGTAGACCATACTCTGGATGCTGAAACAACCTGCCCAGAGGCCTGAGTCTGCTCCAGGGTCTTTGTGGACCCTTTCCCTGGGCCCCTTCTCCCGAGGGT
>NW_007792926.1:0-1683 GCF_000696425.1 Galeopterus variegatus
AGCCCTCCTCGGAGGGCTCCGATTCGGGGTGAGTACAGCCAAAGCCCTCCTCGGAGGGCTCTGCTCTCCATCTTCGTCTGTGCCGGTTCGGAGACTTCCCCGGCCACCAGGGAGACCGGGTCTCCTGGCCGGGCTGTGACTGTTTCCTGGGGACGCCTGAGTTACACACAGCCCACTCACTCCTCGGACTCAACCGTCCTTTCTGCCGAGGTTTCGAGATTAGGAACGAGGGACGCTTCCTTATCTTGTTTCTCCCCGGGCTCAGCTTCCTGCTGCTCCCCCCGCGCATAGAGATCACAAACATGGGAAGCTCCTTCCCTTCCTCCAACACACCCGTCTCAGACGCCTCAAACGAAACCTAAAAATAAATCCTTTACCTGGGAGAAGAGGTGGGCCCAAAACAACTGTTCTTTTATGTAATACCGTCTAGCCAGTGGCCAGAAAATGGCACTTTTGATTGCCAAAGTTTGAGAGACCTACACAACTTATGCTGTCGCAACGGAAAATGGTCTTAAATTCCTTTGTCCGGGCTTTCTTTGGTTTACGCAACAAACTCTCTCTGTCGCTCCCGCACTACTTTCTAGACATTTCTTACAAACTGAACCCAACTCCCCATCTTGGTATCCACTGCCTGTCTTGGGGTAACACCACATGGCACATGGTGGAACTGATCACTGTCAACTGTATCACAACCATGCCACTTGGCATCAGGCTCCTAGGATAGACAAAGAATGTACAGCAAATTAGGCTGCATGCTCTAGAAAAAGCCAGGATTTTATTTCGGTACCGCCTCTTTAGACTTTGTGTATCTATTCCTCCACGTTGACCGTGGCTAACCACTGTATGTGTTTTTCCTTTTTTCTATTTATTCTATGTAAAACTTACGTAAATCTCACCATGTTTTCCTTTAGTAACAGGCCTGCCTGTGAGTGCTAACTGCCTATGGAAGGCCCAGCTTCTTGGCTGGGACTTCTGCCATCTTGTCTTCTTCCCATGGTCCCTCTCTCTCAGGCCCCTCCCCAGAAGCCATTTTGCCTAACCCTCTGCCATCTTGTCTTCTTCCCATGGGCCCTCTCTCTCTCAGGCCCCTCCCCAGCAGCCATTTGGCCTTAAACCTCTGCCATCTTGTCTTCTTCCCATGGGCCCTCTCTCTCTCAGGCCTCTCCCCAGCAGCCATCTTACCTTACCCCCTCCGCCATCCTGTTTCCTTCCCATGCTGCGCCTCTCCCTCAGGCTTCTCCCATGCCACCATCTTGTCTTAAGGATTTTTCATGTAGAAAATAATTGGCCTATCACACAGTCTTGCAGACAAGGAAAAAGATAAAAAGAGCCGATTTCCGGCAGGGTTGGTTTAGAGTATTTCTGGCAGTGACTGAAACAATGTCAGCTTATAGCCCACAATGGAACACAGTAGCTAAGACATAGCCTTATGGCTTAAAAGGAGTAATTGCAGCAGCCAAACCAGCGGAGGCATAGCAGGCGACTCTCTCCTACCGGTGTTCCTTCGCCGCATGCTTCACTCCCCAGTTATGCTGAACATCAATCATGTGCTTTGCATTCTTCCTAGCTTCTCTTCTATCCCTTTCAAGCATCTTCTCTCTGTAAGTAACACTTACAGCTGTTTGTTGAAAAAGTACCATTTGGGTGAGAGAAATGACTCAAGGATAAAAAAGCCAACGTTTT
>NW_007792927.1:0-1683 GCF_000696425.1 Galeopterus variegatus
ATGGGATTTGAGTAATCCTTTGCGTCTCCATCATCCAGGGGAAGTGGGTTGACAAATCCATGGGGGGTGAAGCAACCCAAAGCAACAGCTGGGCATGGGCAAACAGGGTAAATGTGAATCAAAGTGTATTTCAGAAGAGGTTGTGTGTCCTTGTGGATTAACTACAATGGAGGTCAGCATCATGTCAGGTGTTGTGCTGGGGTGAGGATTGGAGAGCTCAGGCTTTGGAGACACTGTGGAGTCCTAAAAATTCACCTCAAATGACTTCTTGGCCAACTGAGTTGAAGAAAAGGCTACTTGGAGGGACGGAGTATGATGCTGTGGGGTGTGTGTGTGTGTGTGTGTGTGTGTGTGTGCGCGCACGCGCACCTGTGTGCTGAGGGTTGTTGGGAGGAAGGCTCCCGTTGACTCAGGATGCCAGCCCCCAGGTGAGAGAGTTGCACACCACTGCAACTAAGTGCAGAGGAGTGGCTCTTGCCTGCATTTCAGGCCCGGCCCAGAGACAGAGACAAAGCTAACACGCACCTCTCAGCAGCAGCTGTTGGAGTCAGGTCTGGTTGCTGGAGCTGAGAGGCATCTTCCAGACTCCAGAGCAGAGCCCAGCCCCTCTCCATGAGCTTCCATGCTTGTCTGGATTTGGAAGAGTCTCAGCCCTCCTTTGTTTATCCTGCAATCACTGGCCAAGTGCCTTCTTTGATATCCATTGTTGTGTTCCTGGCCTTTGGGATCTTGGCTGAATGTCAGACAGAAAGAGAGCTCCATTCTCCTGTTTGCTTACAGGCTGCCTCCAGAGCCGGGTGAGGGGGGAATATGTTAGGGAAATATGCCTTAGGGATTTACTTCATGTTAAAAATATTTACTAGGTACTTAACAGGTATGCAGGAATTTACCAGCAGCTGAAATGGATAATAGTGTTCAATATTAACTAACTAATTAGACAAATACATTAGCTACCCACTATGGGTCAGGCAATGTGCTGAGCATTGGGGATATAGCAATTAATTAAAACCAAGCCCAAATCCCTGCCCTCATGGAGCTTTCAATATAGAGGGGGAGACTGAACATAAAATAGATAGGTTAGCAATGAACTCACGGTGGGTGAGACCGTGGACTCTCCAGCCAGTCAGCCTGGAGCTTAAATCCTGGGTCCACTACTCAGTCATTTTGTAACCTTGGGCAAGCTACTTAATTTCTCTGTGCCTCTGTTTCCTCATTGGTGAAACGGGATCAACAGGGGACCTGTTTTGCATTGTTGCTGTGGGGGTTAAATGAGATACGGTGTAAAGCTCTTAGAACAGGCCCCGCATGTAATGAGCCCTCTAGAAGGGTCTGCTGTTGTTACCTAGATGGTGGCGAGTCCTCTAGAGAGAAATGAAACTAGGAAGGGACAGGCAGTGAGTGGGAGGGTTTCAGTTTCAGCGAGGGCCATTGAGAAGGTCTTATTGAGAAGCAGACACTGGAGAAAAAGACCGAGGAACTCTGATGCCGAGGCTGCCTGGGGGAAGAGCAGGCCAGGTAGAAGCTGCAAGGGAGGAAGGCCTTGCTCAGAGGGAGTCAAGTGTGTGTGTTCCTGGAGCAGGCCAACAGGAGAGTGTGAAAGTAAAGGAGTTGGTAGAGAGGAGTCCTGCAGGGCCTTCTAGGTTGCTACGAAGGTAAATATATGAAGAGATCTCTTGATGATTG
>NW_007792928.1:0-1683 GCF_000696425.1 Galeopterus variegatus
TCTGGATTTTTATGATCATCTACTCCTAAGCACTAAATGGGCCCAATATCTAAAAAATGACTGTTTTTTTGTTTGTTTGGTCATTTCTCTTTTTTCAGCTTTGTTGAGGTGTAATTGACAAATAAAAATTGTATCTATTTAAGGTGCACAATGTGATGTTTTGATATAAATTGTGAAATGATTACCACTATCAAGCTAATTAACATATTCACCACTTTACATAATTATCTTCTTTTGTGTGTGGTGTGAGCATTTAAGATCAACTCCCTTTGCAAATTTTAAGTATTCAATACAGTATTCTTAACTATAGAAGAATGACACTGTTTTACTTTCCACCTGTAATTACAATATCATATCAATTTCTATTATCTTCATTACCATTCCAGAAAGAAACTAAGAAAGAAATTTAAGCTTTACTCTCCCCTTTAGACAAGAGAAATTTCCTTTTAGTGCAAGACAATAATAATGGTTACTGTTTCCACAGCCCTCTAAGCACTCATACTCAACCCTCACAACAATTCATTAAATTCCATTACATTCCCATTTTAAAGATGTGGAAAATGAGGCACAGAGAGCTTAAACAATTTGCCCAAGTTCCTGTGGTTAGTAGGAGTGAAGCCAGGACTTGAATTCAGGCAGGAGACTCCCCTGCCCAACAGACGGCAGGAGTGCACCTGGGCATCATGGTCCCTGCCCACAAACCCCGCTTATGCAAGGGTGGTCCACCACTGCCACTGTGGCCAGAAGGGCAGCTCACTGGCACAGCAGCCTCCATGGCCAGCATGCAGGGGGCCTGCCAACCACCCAACTGCATTGACACAAGGAGAGTCAACACAGAGCCTGGAAAAAGAGAAGGAAAAGAAAAGTCTCCTCAAACCCACTTCAGAGTAATAGAAGAAGCAACTGCTCTACCAGATAACCAAACATCGATGTAAAGATACTAGAAATTTGAAAAAACAAGAAAATATGACACCACCAAAGGAATACAGTAATTCTAAAGTACCAGACCCTATAGAACAGGGAACCCTTGAAATGACTGAAATGGAATTCTGAGCAACACTCTTAAGGAAACCCAACAAGATAAAAGAAGTCTCAGACAATGCAGTGAAATGAGAAAAAGTATCCAGGATACAAAAGAGATTAATACCTTTAAAAAAATATAGAAAAACTGCTGGAACTGATGGATTCATTCAATGAAATAAAAAAAAACAACCAAGAGCTTAAGCAACATGTTAGAGCAAGCAGGAGAAAGAATTTTGGGTCTTGAAGATGATCTTTTCAAAATGAAAAGACAGCAGACAAAAAAAAGAAAAAAAGAAAAAAGAATAAAGTAAATCTAAGAGAGCTAGCAGACAACCTTAAGTGCACAAACATCTGAATTATCAGTGTTCCAGAAGGGGAGAAGAAAGGAAAAGGCATTGAAAAGCTATTTTTAAAAAATGATAATGGAAAACTTCACAGGTATAAGGATAGACATAGACCTTCACATCCAGGGGGCTCAAAGATTCCCAAACAGACTCCATCCAAAAGATCCTCTCTGAGACACATTATAGTCAAAGTGGCAAAGCTCAAAAACAAAAAGAGAATTCTAAAAGCAGCAAGAGAAATGTGTCAAGTCACCTATAAGGGGGTCCCAATCAGACTAACAGCAGACTTCTCAACAGAAACTCTACAGGCCAGAAG
>NW_007792929.1:0-1683 GCF_000696425.1 Galeopterus variegatus
CAGGTCTGTGTAGTACCTTCCATATATATTGATAAAAAATTGGACGCTATTAGACAGAAAAAATTTTAAAAGAAACAGATTAGAGTTTTAAATCTAATTAATTAACATCTTCAAAATGAAGCTCAGAAATGATGCAAATGTTATTTCCAAAAAGGGGATTTGTTTCTTAAAAGCTGCCATCTGGTAGCAGAGATAAGATATTTTATACTCATGTAGTATACTGCTCAGAGATAAAGAATTTTAAAGAAAAATGTTAAATTATAGTAATTGTCTGTGTTAGCTACTTTATTTTCTAATAATCTTTTAAACCAAAAGACAGATAAATATTGATTATAGCTTTGGTTCATCAGTTAGCGGGAAAAGTTAAATATAATAATATTCGGGTGTTTAAAGTTCATTACAGCAGGAGCTATGTAAATACAAAATGTTTATATTAATCCTTAAGAATATAGTTGTGAATATTATAGTTGTTAAAAAGCAGTATTTTATTTAAGGTTTAACTAAGGACAAGATTATCCTTAAGTTATGACAGAAGTTTATCAAAAGGTATTTTTCAGTATTTCCTCCATTTATAGGAATTTATTTTTTGGTCAAAAACTGTTGTCATCATTGTGAACCTAAACCACTTCAATAAAATCCACCCTGGGCCGGCCCGGTGGCGCACTCGGTAGAGTGCGGTGCTTGGGAGCGCGGCAGCGCTCCCGCCAAGGGTTCGGATCCCATTTAGAGACCGGTCCACTCACTGGCTGAGCGCAGTGCGGGTGCGACACCGAAGGTTGCGATCCTGTTGCCGGTCGCGGTACGGGCGCGACACCGAGGGTTGCAATCCCGTTACCGGTCACGAAAAAAGACAAAAAAGGAAAAATAAAATAAAATCCACCCTGTCACAACTATATTGGATATTTAATGTGGACACATGTAGTACGGCTTCCGTTATTCTTAACATAAGGGAAAAATGCTTTTCTAGGACAAACAGGATGAGCACATAAAGTGTTATTAGTCCAGCAGCAAATGTGTTGAATGCTTACTGTGTGCCTGGTACTGTCTTTGCAGCTGGGATAGTCAAAGTCTCTGACCTTCTGGAATTTACGAGAATCTATGTTATACTGATCACAAAACTGCTTTTCTTGCTTGGATGTACTGAGTATATTGAGTATTTATTACATGAATCATGAATTCATGTAATAAGATGAATATTTTGTACCATAAGTACTTTGAGCATCTATAAAATGCTTCACTTTATGTCTTGGGTACAAATTGATGATTATATAAAAAATGGTTTCAGCTTCTTGCCGTAAAGATAGTCAATAGTAAAATGTGTGTGTGTGCATGTGTGTGTGCGTGTGTGTGTGTGTGTGTGTGTGTGTGTGTATGAAATAAATCAGTCAGATTTAGTATTTGATTTATTCAACTGATTTATGACTCACTTGTTTGTTAAAAGGGCCAGGATAGTAGCATATACATGCCTGACTGGATCAACCACATATATTGGTCAGTTCACTTTTTTTAAAGGCAGTTGCAGCATGTACCAGATTGACTGTCATGTCAGTGATCCAGCTGTGGTATTGATATAGGCATAGAAAATTCACAATATGAAAGAAAAAGGTTTCTTTCTGTTCTAGTTTAATCTACTCTAGCTACCAGTTCACAGGTCAGAGAATCAGGCTATATGTGTTTTCTATC
>NW_007792930.1:0-1683 GCF_000696425.1 Galeopterus variegatus
CACAGCCACTGCCACTGCATGAACCACTGACTGACACAGTAGCAGCCACAACACAATACAGACAGCCCCCCACCCACCTGACTGCATTGACACAAGGAGAGTCACCAGTGGAGACCAGAAAAAGAAAAGGAAGTCTCTCTCCTTAAAGCCCACTTGTGTTAGTCCATTTTGTGTTGCTATAACAGAAATACCTGAGACTGGGTAATTTATAAAGAACAGAGGTTTATTTGCCTTATAATTCTGGGACAGCCGCATCTGGTGTGGGCCTTAGGCTGCTTCTATTCATGGCAGCTGGCATGTACAAGCAGATCACACAGCAAGAGGAAGCGAGAGAGAGAGGGGGGAGGTTCCAGGGTCTATTAAACAACCAGCTCTTGTGGGAACTAATAGAGTGAGAACTCACTGATCAATTCCCACCCTGCAAGGAGAGCATTAATCCATCCATGAGGAACCTGCCCCCATAACTCAAACTGCCACACTGGGGATCAAATTTCCACATGAGTTCTGGATGGACAATACATCCAAACTCCATCACCACTCCAGAGTAATAGAAGAAGCAACTACTCTACCAGATGACTAGACATCATTGTAGAGATACTAGAAATGCTAAAAATAACGAAAATATTACACCACCAAAGGAATACAGTAATTCTCAAGCACCAGACAATATAGAGTAGGAAACCCTTCAGACACTTGAAAAGGAATTCTGAGCATCAATCTTAAAGAAACTCAATGAGATACAAGAAGTCTTGGTTAGGCAACATAATGAAATGAGAAAAAATTTCCAGGATTTGAAGGAATTAGTTTACAAAGAGATAATTACCATAAAAAAGAATGTAGCAGAACTCCTGGAACAGAAGGACTTATTCAATGAAATAAAAAACAACCAAGAGCTTAAGCAGCAGGTTAGAGCAAGCAGAAGAAAGAATTTATGATCTCATAGTCTTTTCAAGATGACCCAGGCAAAAAAAAAAAAAAAGTAAAAAAGAATTTTAAAAAGTGAAGAAAATTTAAGAGACCTAACAGACAACCTTAAGCACACAAACATCTAAATCCTGGGTGTTCCAGAAGGGGAAGAGAAAGGAAAAGGCATTGAAAAACTATACAACAAAATAATAAAAGAAAACTTCCCAGGTGTAGGAAGGGACACAGACCTTCAAATCAAGGAGGTTCCTAGATTCCCCAAATAGATTCAACCCAAAAAGATCTTCTACAAGACACATTAGAGTCAAACTGGCAAAGCTAAAGACAAAGAGAAGACCCTAAAAGAAGCAAGAGAAAAGCATCAAGTCACCTATAAGGGAGTCCCATCAGACTAAAAGCAGACTTCTCAACAGAAATTCTACAGGCCAGAAAAAAATGGAAAGATAAATTCAAAATAATAAAAGAAAAATATGCCAGCCAAGAAGACCATACTCAGTAAGGCTATCTTTCAGAAATGAGGGAGAAATAGTGAATTTTTCAGACAAACAAAAGCTGCAGTTCACCACCACACAACCAGCCCTGCCCAAAATTCTCAAGGGAGTCTTGCAACTGGAATCCAAAAAATGATAATCACTACCACGAATAAACAGGAAGAACAAAACCCACTGGTAGAACAAAAAATGTGAATGAAAAAGATAAAGAAACTGAATCTAACCACCTCAAAAAACCAATAAACATCAAAGACAAACAATAAAAGGG
>NW_007792931.1:0-1683 GCF_000696425.1 Galeopterus variegatus
CACAATCTTACCAAAAATCTCTCATTGACTAGTTTAAAATTATAGGAAGCATGTTCAACTTGGAAATAACAGAAATCATTTAGAGATACAAAATCAGGTGAATATTTGTGTAGTTATTTAAATACACACACACACTCCAACAGCCAGCAGGTATATGAAAAGGTCCTCTACAGCCCTAATGATCAAGGAAATGCAAATCAAAACTGCTATGAGCTATCCTCTCACACCTTTTAGTCAAAAATCATGGAAGTAGAGAGTAGAACAATGGCTACCAGGGAGTCGGAGAAGGGGAAATGGGGAGATGTTGGTCAAGGAACACAATGCTTTAGTAAAACAAGGTGAATAAGTTCTGCAGATCTGTAGCATGGTGACTATCAACAATAATGGAATCTGTATTTGGAATTTGTCAAAAGAGTAGATCCTAAGTGTTCTCACTACACACACCCACACAAATAGTAACTATGTTAGGTGATGAACCTATTCATTTTTTGACTGTAGTGATTATTTTATAATGTAAACATATATTAAATCATCAAATTGTACACATAAATATATACAAGAATAAAAAAAATTTTAAAAAGACTTTAAAATATGGTTCCAAAAGAAGGGGGGAGTAGGAGAAAGAAAGTAAAATAGAGCAGCCAGAACAGCCTGGATCAACAACCAGCAAGATGAAACTTAATTGTGTTAAATACAAAATATTCTATTTTTTCTATCAAATTAAGCCAAATAATTAAAAATAATTTTAAAAAAGGCGTATAATATTGCTAAGTCATAATCCAAAAAGGATCATTAACCAAATACCTGTCACAGAACTGTTCCAGTCTCATTAAATAAAATTCTTAAGATATTCAACTCATTATTGTAAACACAGTGCTGGAGTCTGCACCTATCTCTGTGGAATGCAACCTGATTATCTGAATTTATTTTTCCTCATGTTTGAGAACAGTTTTTGGTTGCTGCAGTTTTTGTTGTTGTTGTTGTTGTTATTTGCTTTTTTCTTTCTCTCTCATGCTGTAGCACAAAGTGTTTGCACCTCTCCTAGCTGCATCTGTTCTGTGCCATCTGTTTATCTGATTGCTGTATAGCCTATGTCTTTGTACAAGTCATTAATATAAATATTGAATAAGACCATCCCCAGTACATATGGTTAGAGGCTTCCATCATAGTAAATACTAAATTCAAACACATAAACTTTGGTTACAGTAGCTTAACAAGATATGTAGCCATGCAATCATATAGCATATAATCCATACTTCTCTATTTTTCTCACACACACACACACACACACACACACACACACACACACAACCATCATCACCACCACCAAAAAAAATAAATAAATAATATTAGCTCTTGTAATCAAAGGCTTATATTTCCAAGACTACTATCTGTATTACAAGATTTGAGAGACTATCCGAAGCTCACCATAAAGAATTTGTCTTCATTATTATGAGAGTATTTCAAAAAGTTCATGGAGAAACAGAATTAAAAGGTAATACAAACTTCAATGAACTTTTTGAAATACCCTCATAATAACAAATCCCTCACCCTGAAGCTAGTGGGTGAGAAGAGAATTCATTACTACGTGAAGTGTGGTGGAAGAACAATCACTAAAAAATTGTAATTGGACAAAGAAACCCCTATAATTATCTCAAAATATTACTTACTATACATTCATAG
>NW_007792932.1:0-1683 GCF_000696425.1 Galeopterus variegatus
TTTTTTTTTTTTTATCTCTTAGGCAACTGACCTAGGAAACAGCTGATTTATGATCCTATTTGATTAAGCGTTTTCAGCATATGTTATCTGACAAACTTCCCAAAATTAAATGCGAAAAATAAGTCTCTTGACTTGAACTACTTTTGGGATGTTCCAAGGACCCTGGAACTTCTCAAGGGCTCTATAAAAGAGAGACATTAAAATCAACTGGGCTCGTCTGACAGGTTAAACTAGATGAGAAGTATTCTCAAAACAAGGACTGATCTTTGTCGTAATAGTTATATGGATGGGATCCAAAGTTGTATAAGGTACCCAGAAACCAGATGTGCCTTGGTAGAAATGCCGTCGGTTATAATTTTGGTTATTTTAAATGGTTCTATGCCCCAGAAATAACCAAAGCGTCTAATAAAGAAACCAGTTGGTTTCACAGAATTGCTAACATGACATTGGGCAAAACAAGGAGTAACTGAAACACTTTGACAGGTTTTTATGCTAAGCCAACCAGTACTGAAATGGTTAGGATATGCAGTTTGAACACACTCCATAAATTTCCTCCAGGTCAACTCCCCTATGATGGTCTGTTTAATAAACAGCACGATGCATCAGATTTAGAGAAACAAAATTGGTGTTTAAGAGAATTAAGATCCAATGAAAGCACAGACTCATAAAGGGCCTGTTCCTCCTCGAATCTGTACGCTTTCAATGTCAAAAGCCTTTGCGCTGCACAGCTCCATAGAAAAGCCCACTGTGAAAGAGTATGAGTGGAGGGATTGTTCTAAAACTGCTAAGAAGTTTCATGATCAATGATCCGTTGATGGGGAGACAGCAGAAAACGTCAGGACCATTTAAACATTTATAGATGGCTTTCATTTAGCGTGGGTAAATCTGTACTCGTGGGTAAATGTACATGTTTTTCTGAAAGTGAATGTTATAACAGTCACCTGGAAATTGTCAGAGGGTATGTTTTCCTTTGTGCGGCATTTCTGGAGAAACTTCCAGCCATGTGTTATAAAGCCTCAATGCATTGTCCTAAGGTCCATTCCTCCCTAGGGAAAGGAGTTAGATCATGGCTCCATCGCTCTCGAGTAGAATCCCTTACTACTAATAGTCAGAATTCCTCTTGGCCTCTCTTTCATCCTCAAACAGGGCAAACCCTCTGCAGATCGAAAAGTCATCGGCAGACCCGATCCGAACACTGGACGGTTGCTGACATCTCTGTCCCTGAATACTCCTGGGAGCCTGTCGAAGACTCGAAATTACTTTTCAAGAAGTGCTAAGTAACGCAAGTAATATTTTCTCTGTCCTGTTTTATAGAGAACTTGCTTGTATAGTTCATCTCGTGGATCTTGTAATTGATCATTTGTATGTAGATAATAGGTTCTCTTACTCTGACTCCCAAAGTAGCAATCCTTCTGGGGTGGAGACTCTTGGGAATCACCCAGGCTTGGAAGGATAACTCCATGATAAGGATCTCTCAGGCCTTGGCTAAAGTTGGGAAACCTTCCTCACTGTTGGATATGTCACCCAAAGCCATTTTCTGTACAAGACCACGCTGACCTGCTAATCATGCCTGTAACAAACTTCTCCAGGCTGCCGAATTTTACCGTCATGGGTGATAGGAAACTTCCGAGTGTAACCTACTGGGTCAGGATTCTTAGTCAAGATTCTTCACCTCCTGTTCCC
>NW_007792933.1:0-1683 GCF_000696425.1 Galeopterus variegatus
TTTTCCTAGTATTTAATAGGCTTCCTTTTGCTTCACATATTTTGGTACACCTGTGCATTGTTTTATATTTATTGATCATGCCAGTTATTGTTCTAAGATCTTTATACATATAACTTGGTTCATTCTTATGACCATACAATTATTTAGCTACTTTATAATACTCACGTAACAGTTAGATAACCGGAGGTACAGAAAGACAGAGCATGTGCTCATGGGCATAACGTTTTGTATAGCAAAGCAGTTATTGAAACTCAAAGCTGTCTAGCCTCCTCTTCTATCCACTTATCTCTTACAAAAAGTGAAAGCAAATTAGGAGCTGTCACACACCCACATGCAAAATGCCTGCCATACTGACTAACAAACTATCTAAGAATATAATTCTCAATATTCTCAAATACACCTTATTTTTCATACCAGATACCCTTACTTAGCTCAAGAACCTACCTTGTTCCTTTGACAAACCCAAATGACTTCCCAATTTATTTTAATTTTCAGAGAGGTACATCTTATTTAGTCTAAGCCTTATATTGAATCTTGGAATAAATTTCACTAAAACAACAAGAAGTTGTCTCTTTTATGTAGACAAAGGTTACAGGATTTTTTGGTCAAGGAAACCCTGCCCTTTGTTCTGCTCAAACCTCACTCCACCTTTCCCAAGAGGTATTCATCTCCACCTTTACTGCCTAAAACCTGGATGAACACGATATCATGCCTCTGGGAAGCTGGATTCTTCTTTGGTTGAAGATAAACTGATGGGACAGTTTCTATGTTATGATACTTTATCTGCATATCTGCTACATGATGATGGCTAATTAACCCTACTCACACTTGCTACATGTTGGCTACCTTCTGCCTGTGAGAAATGAGGAAAATTGCCTGAAATTTTACTACCAGTTCATGGAAGGTCTAAATTGAATGATCATCTCTACCATCCAATGACAAAAAAGTCATATTTTAATCGATCAATAGGAAGAATATTACGCTTTATAAAAGTATTAAAGTGATCTATTTACACTATGTGCAAGTATTGCTTTCATAATATTTTTTTAAATGTTAAGTGTTTAAAAATATGATCTAAAATAATCCCATTGGAACCACTTAATTTAGTGCCAGGGTTTTCCATATTACCTGACAGTTAAAGTTCTGACCAACCTTCACCAGGCTGACTGGGTCCCCAGGGCCCACAGCCAAAAAAATAGTAGGTCGTGAAAGGATTGTCTAAGATGACCAGACAAATTAGATAAAAGAGAGGCCCCCACAAGTTGTTCTCCTCTGCATAGTAGGTCCTTATTTTATTGTGTCCTTATTCAATAATGTAAACCACCTTTTAGTCAGAGAAAGAGAGATACCTTCATCTTTGACTCCAGTATTAGCTGATCCAAATGGTCCATGTGGGAGGAGTGGAAAGGCTGAAAAGGAAAGATAATAGCTAAGTTCTCAGCAGACACATGTAAACCTGTCTCCTGCATTATTATGCATGTCTTGGCAACATAAAGTACACTCAAGACTTCCTCATTTCTGCGTGGAGATTCTCTTCAAACATACAAGTGGCCATGGAAATATGATTTTGATTTCTCCCTCCTTTTTTAATGCCTGCATTTAAAAAAATTATTACATTTAGTCAAGACTTCGAATATCCTTGTGATATGTTAAAGACTGTGCTAGATATTGTGGTTAAAGAGA
>NW_007792934.1:0-512 GCF_000696425.1 Galeopterus variegatus
CTGCTGGCCCGACAGGATGTGTGAGATCTGTAAGTCTCTGCCTCGCTATCCGGGCATTTCCCCTCTCTGTGTGCACAGGATGGGGCCTCCTGGAGGGTGCGTCTTTTCTTCCAAGACTCCTCCTCCTTTGCCGGACCCCTCCCCTCTCTGTGCGCTCAGTACAGGGCTGGGGCGTGTCTTCTGCAATCCTCGTTTCTCAGCCCAGCCCGGCCCCGAAGGGGTCTCAGGCCTCTGCCACGGACACTGTGGGCGTTCCTGCGGCCCTGGTCAAGGATCTCTCTGGGCCTCCCACCTTCCCCCCGGTATTGCAGCCCCCTGTGTGGTTGAGTTATCTCCCACACCAGGGTGCGAGCCCCCTGGGGGAGGATCCCACAGCACACAGTTCCTCCTTGAATCCCCCCAGCGTGAGCCGGCTTGGCACCCTCAGGCCAGCTCTTTGGCAGGATCAAGGGGGTTTGGGGGCACCCCGGTCACCCCTCTCCCAACCAGAAATCAGTCTGGGATTTTTCCAA
>NW_007792934.1:1465-1683 GCF_000696425.1 Galeopterus variegatus
AGCCCGGGGGGTGGTGGAGTGACAGTCTGGCCGGGATCCTCTTCCCTGCCCTCCCGACACTGGCCGGGGGCTCCCCACGCCACCAGCCCCGCCAGAGATCCATGGGAGGAGTGGGATTGGTGGCCGCTCCACAGGCCCTGGGGGGCCCCGTGCTGAAGCACACAAGTGGCACGGCTCAGTGAGGAGCCGCACCAAGCGAAGATGGCTGGCTTGCCCGA
>NW_007792935.1:0-1683 GCF_000696425.1 Galeopterus variegatus
AACACCGAGGGTTGCGATCCCGTTGCCGGTCCCCGGTCCGGTACAGGGGCAACACTGAGGGTTGCGATCCGTTGCCGGACACGGAAAAAGACAAAAAGACAAAAAAAAAAAAAAGTTGATGGAAAGATTCGTATTTCTTTTTTGTTTGTTTTTGATCGGTAAGGGGATCGCAACCCTTGGCATGGTGTTCTCTGCACCACGCTCAGCCAGTGAGTGCACCTGCCATCCCTATATAGGATCCAAACCTGTGGCCTCGGTGCCACCAGCACCACACTCTTCCCAAGTGAGCCATGGGGCCAGCCCAAGATTTGTATTATCTTTTAATAACATTTTTCCATGAATTTTTTGAAGTTCCCTCATATGTATGTGTGTGTGCGCGTGTTATCAATTCACAGGAAAGCTATTCAGAAATAAAACAAACTCTTGTAGGACAAGCAATACTGTAAACAAAGTCAATAACAAATGATAGTTCTAGAAAAAATATTTGTAATGCAGATGACAGATGAAGGGCTAATATGTGTAATATACATAAATTTCTTAATAGGCAAATCACAGGAAAGCTAGTCAGATGGCTAACAAATATATGTAAAGACATCCCCTTTCACAGGTAGATAGAGAAATGCAGATTAAAGTAACTGTAAGATATCAAATTGCAAAAATACATAGTGATGGTGGGGATATGGAGAAAAGGGTATTCTTATATTGTTAATAGAAATGTATATACCCTTTTCGAAAACCAATCGGTCAACATCTATAAAGATTAAAAAATATCTATAATTGGGCACATCAGTCTCATTCTGAGAAATCTATGAAAATAGATTCCTCAGATCTACTGGAAATAAAATAATAGAATCTACTGGAAATAAAAGTACCACTACCTAAGTACATATTTTTAAGGATGTTTGTTAATAACCGGCATTGTTTGTAGTGGCAAAAAAGTGGAAATGCAAATGCCTATTCACTTGGCTTCAAGGAGTGGGAGAAATCGGTGATGATCAAGAGAAAGAAAAGCTCCTTTATCAAGACTGCAGTATGCTGTGACCATTCCCTCCCTCTCTCCTCTATCTTCTCTAGACTGGGATAAGGGTGGGCGGCAATTGAGGTGCTGGTTGTTGGCTAACTCTGTCCCTCTCAAATCTAGGAGAAGGTGTCTGTCTCGCAGTTAATTTCAGCTTTCTTTAGAAGGCAGGGTATTTAGTTCCACTTTTTCCCATCTTTGGATCTTGCTGCCAGTATCCAGGTAGCAGAAAAAGTTCTATTCAGCATCTTGGTACAGAGATGCATGTATATGTTTTTATTTGTTTGTGAAATTTGGCCATATATAAAAACTACATTTCACCAGTTTTAAGACATATGTTTATGAAAACATATTTAAAATCTCTGAAATGGTGGTGTTTTGTATAGTTGATGTCATCTTATAATTGTGGTTGTCACCTTTTTTTTTCTTAGTGGTATAAAAATAATAGTCTTAAAATTGATGGTTTTTAAAACTGATGAAAAATAGCTGAAGATAAAGGTACTTTTCATGTTGAATATTGTAGTCCTAAAAGAATATGATTAGGGGCTGGCCCCGTGGCTCACTCGGGAGAATGCGGCGCTGGGAGCGCAGCGACGCTCCCGCTGTGGGTTCGGATCCTATATAGGAATGGCCAGTGCGCTCACTGGCTGAGTGGGGTGCGGGCA
>NW_007792936.1:0-1683 GCF_000696425.1 Galeopterus variegatus
AATCCCCTTGGTATGATAACGACAGTCAAAGCCACTACCACCACTGCTACTGTACTGGATAACTTCCCTGTGCCAGCAACTGTGCATAATAGAAAGAAAATGAGATCTGCATGTGTGGAGGCGGGGATGGAAGAACATGACGAATACTTAAGAACTTACTAAGACCAAAGAACAAAAATGGAGAGACATGTTCAGAACAAAAATTTAAATTTTGGGATAGTGAAAGCAATGATTGTAACATTTCTAGAGCGTATGAATTTTCCATTGCTGCTGTAACAAACTTAGTGACATAAAAAAACTCAAATGTATTGTCTTACAGTTCTGTAGATCAGAAATCTAACACGGGTCTTACAGGGCTAAGGTCAAGGAGTGTAGGGTTGTGTCACTTCTGGAGGCTCTAGGGCAGAATCTCTTTCCTGGCTATTTCCAGCTTCTAAAGGCGCCTGCTTTCCTTGTGGCCTCTTCCTGCATCCTCAAAGTCAGCAACGGAGCGTCAAGTTATCTTCCTCACGGCATATCATTCTGACCTCCTTCGCTTGGCATATCACTCTGACCTCCTTCGCTGCCTCCCTCTTCCACTTTTAAGGATACTTGTGATTATATTGAGCCCACCTGGATAATCTTTCTATATTGAAATCAGCTGATTAGCAACCTTGCTTTCCATCTGCTACCTTAATTCCCCTTTGCTATGTAATATAACATGTTCTTAAGTTCCAGGAATTAGGACATGAATAACTTGGGTTGGAGCATAATTCTGCCTATCTTATAAAGATAGCTAGAAAATTCCAACCCAAACTCACTTAAGCAAACAGGAATCCTTATTGGAGAGATGCTAGAATACCACAATACCTTAAAGGCAGCCCAGCCTCAGTAACAGTCAATCAAGCATACCTCTTTCCCAGATCTCTTCTCTGCTTTGCTTTATATACATCAGCAGGCCATGTGTTCCAGTGTAGACGGGTTTGCTTTATCCTCGGTCCACATATCAGAAAACAGCTGCCAGTGTTCTTAGAACTTTGAGGTTAGAGTGACGTGATGTGAGGAGGATCTTATATTCCAAGCATCAAGAAAGGGAGCTTGCTTTCCCATCACTCTTTCTGCTATACGATATCAAGGAAGACATCACTTGGCCCATCTTGAGCCAAGGTCCTATATCATCTTGGATGTGAATTCAAAAATTCTGCCATATGGAACCATGGAAATGGGGTAGGGGTCAGGGTAGGGGTGAGATCAGCAGTTCTCAAAAAAGATGGAGTGGTAATGCATAAACAAACAAATAGAGATCTACAGCAGTGACTAAATTGTGTAAGACATTGTCCTGGCAATCAAGGACTACACAGACCAGAGGAAGATACAGTAATACACAAATTTCACATAATGGGATGTGTGTGATCATCACAGTTTGCACAAAGTGCTGTGGGGACTCAGAATGACCCCCCACCCCCCACCCCCAGCAGCAGACCTCAGTGAGGCTACAAAGTAAGGTAGGCAGGGGGAGAAGCCAGGGACGAAGTGGAACAGAAAGGGTAAGAAACAGATTGGGACATATGCCAGAGACCAGCTCCAGTCGAGTTTTGGGTACCTGAAAAGGGAGCGGGAGGGTCAGCGAAAATAACAAACATAGACAGAGACCTCAATGCATCAATATGCACGTTCTCTCTCTGCCGGCTGTCAGCATGTTGC
>NW_007792937.1:0-1683 GCF_000696425.1 Galeopterus variegatus
AAATTGGTGTAGCCATTATGGAAACAGTATAGAATTTCCTCAAACAACTGCAAATAGAACTGCCATATGATCTAGCAATCCCACTTCTTGGTGTTCACCCAGTGGAATGGAAGTCATCATGTCGAAGGATACCTGAACTCCCATGTTTGTCACAGCTCTATTTACAATAGCCAAGAGTTGGAACCAACCTAAATGTCCATTGACAGATGACTGGATAAGGAAAATGTGGTATATATATGCAATGGTATATTACTCTGCCATAAAAAGGAATGAAATTCTGCCATTTGCAACAACATGGATGAACTTATAGAAAATTATAAGTGCAAGAAGCCAGGCTCAGAAAGAGAAATACCACATGTCCTCACTCATAAGTGGGAGCGGAAAAATAAACAAATAAATAAAAAAGAAAGATATAACAATCACAATAATTCATTGAACTTTCAAAAGGAAAGAACAGAACTAAGGCCACCAAAGGTGGGAAAGGGGTATGGGGGAGAGGGGATTAGTGAGAAGTTGGTAAAGGGCCACAAAAAATTATTACATTGTTTAATGTTGAGATGACATTTTTTTAAGTGCTGAAAGAAAATGACTATCAATCTAAAATTCTCTACCTGGAAAAAAGTATTTTTCTTAAATGAAGGTAGAATAAAGATTAAAAGATCTGGCTCAAAAAAATTGTCCCGCAAATTTTCACATAAAGGAAATGCTGTCACAATTCTTTAGGCTGAAAGAACAATCTCAGACACACACACACACACACACACAATGCAAGAAGAAGCTAAAAGCAATAAAAAGAGTAAATATGTAGCTAAATTTGAAGAATGATATAAAAAAGTAATTATGTTGTATGGAATTTAAAATGGATAGAGTTAAAATATATAACAATTACAAAAAGGCTGGGGGACAGGTAAATTATATCAATGTGTTTTAAAGTTTTATGTTGTATGAAAAATGGTAAAATTACTAATTTACTAATTTTTTAATCACTGATCAAGATCAGATATTGCAATCTCTAGGATAACTACTGAACCATGAGTAAAACAATGAATAAAAAGCAATCTGGTAGAAAAAAAACAGAATAAAAAATATAACTTAATAATCAAGAAATAGGAAAAAAGACACAAAAGGGATTATTTTCTTTGTTTTTGTTTTTTTTTTCCTTTTTTGTCTTTTTTTTACTGACTGGTAACAGGATCGCAACCCTTGGCGTCGCACCCGCACCGGGGACCGGCAACAGGATCACAACCCTCGGTGTTGCGCCCGCACCGTGCTCAGCCAGCGAGTGGGAACCAGTCTCCACATGGGATCCAAACCTTCGGCGGGAGCACCGTCACGCTCCCAAGCGGCGCACTCTCCAGTGCACCACCGGGCCGGCCCAAAAGGGATTATTGAAAAGATGGAACAAACAGAAAACAAATAGTAATATACGAGCTTTACACTTAAAGGTATTAGTAATTACATATATTATAAACTAAAAATTCCAATTAAAGAAAAAATTTGACAGGTAATAAAATGAAACCCAAGTGTATGTTTCATAGTAGAGATACATTTCAAAGCTAAAGGCACAGAAAGTTTGGAAGTAAACAGATAGAAAAATATAGCATGCAGATATTAACCAAAAATTAAAAAAAATAAAAAATCTGGCATAGCTCAACTAATATCAGATTAGTAGAATTTAATGTG
>NW_007792938.1:0-1682 GCF_000696425.1 Galeopterus variegatus
ACAGTCGTGCTCAGTACTGCCGCACCACTCAGAGAAGGGGGAACTAATGGATTAATGCAGACAGGCAGACAATATCTTAGGGGAAGTCTGGGGGGCAAAATCCCTACATACTTTAATGCAGTAGGATGATGCACTCCCCTTTTAGCAGTTCTTCAGCAAATTCCTCTGGAGAGGTGTAAACTCAGGAAGGATAAGACCTGAAAGCAGGAGAATCTGGCTGGGTACTGGTGCCCCACGTGTGTGCGTGTGTGTGTGTGTGCATGAATGTGTGCATGCATGTGTGTATGCTCATGTGTGAGTGTGTACATGCATGTGTGCGTGCTCATGTGTGAGTGTGCATGTGTGCATGCATGCGTGTAAGGTTGCTGGGGGGGGGTCTCAGAGCAGCAGCCTGGGCGGGGCCTGGAGTGGCCTTTCCTGGAAAGCCAGTGTCTCTGCTGTACTTTGTTAACTTCAGGACCCATCAGTCCCAGGTTCAGGGGCAGAACTGAGGGTAAGGTGTTCCAGTGAGGGTGGATGTTCAGATTTCCTAATGATTGATAACAGGACGTTGTGCAAGAGAGAGGAGAGAGAGAAAGGACATGAAGCGGAAGAGAGAGAGGCACAGACTAATAGTGAGAATGTAAAATACGGGTCCAGGGAGTGAGGGAGAGGCGGGAAGGGGAAGGAACAGGAAGAGCTCCTGCAGACAGAAAGAACTTCTCTCTTGTCCCGTTTCACTCCTTAATTTAATCTGCATTTACCAGACCAAGATTATGCAGCTCAGACTCATCATGTGCCCGTTGCTCAGGAGGCTTTCACCACTGTCAGTTACAGTTCACTCTTCTTCTCCTGGAAGTGACGGCTTTTACACCAGGCTGCAAACTGTCTTCCCAGCCCCATCTCCTTCTGTTCTGCTACTTATGAGCGATAGACTCAGCAACGGGCTTGGGGTCTAGAAAGTTAGATTCCAGGCTCTGACCCCACACTCGTTCTCTTAGAAATGCTGGTCAAGTCACTCATTTTTCTGAGTCACTTATCTTTTACTCATTTAAACATGGAGATAATAATTTTTATTTCCCAGGGTTGCTGTAAGTATTAAATGAGTAGAAGATACAGAACGCAGAGCTTAGCCAGGAACAATAAATAAGTGGTGGACGTGTCTGCTCCACAACAGTTACTTGCTTCCTTTTTCCTACCATGTGATGATTATTTCTACCTTCAAGCCATCATTCATGCTGTTTCCTTCCACCTGTCCATTTGTCTGTCCCCAAATCCTTCCATCCTTTAGTGAAAAGCTCCTCCATGAAAACCTCCACAAACACTTGAGATTACTGATTGATCCCCCTCTGCCTGTCAGTCAGACTCCATTTCTCCACGTGTGTTGGTTTTGTCTTCTCGGCAATATTTGAAGACATCTGAAGAGATGAAGCCAGGCTGGTTAATTTCTCTTCTTCCCCCTTAACAGCATCCTCCGCCACGTGACAGGCACATCAGAGAACTTGGAGTTCAGGTAAATGGCCCTCTCACTCTGAAGGTCCCCAGAGGCATGCAAACTAGTAACGCTAGCTACTTTGCAGACTTGCTGTGTACCAGACCAGTGGTTCTCAAAATGTGGGCTAAGGACCAGCAGCATCAGCATGAACTGGGAACTTGTTAGAAAGTTTGGGCTTCATCCCAAACTTCCTGGATCAGAAACTCTA
>NW_007792939.1:0-1682 GCF_000696425.1 Galeopterus variegatus
AGCCAGTGAGCGGGAACCGGTCTGCACGTGGGATCCGAACCCTCGGCGGGAGCGCCGCCGCCCTTCCCAAGCAGCGCACTACAGCAGTGCGCCACCGGGCCGGCCCCATATATGTGCATTTTAAAGCAAAAGTAGTTTCTTAGAGCTTAAAGGCAATTGCTTTTTTTGGATGTTCCCCATATGCAGGGTGCAGAACAGAAATGGGCTTTTAAAGATGATAAACAGTGGACAGTCTAGGAATTTGTAATAGCAATACTGGACAAATAAAACACACACACATCAAAAATATATGCTGCCTCTTTCAGCATCTAACCAGTGTGTGAAAGGTATGCATCTGAAATCATTTTTATTATGAAATAGTTCTAGTCTACTCAAAGGATAGAAAGTAAACATCAAACCATGCATACCACCACCTAGCTAAATAAAGGATACAGATTTTGTTATAGACACAATGAAAGCCCTTCCTAATCACATTCTCCTACCTCTCTTCCCAGAGGGAACCACTGTCCCTAAATGATGCCTAGGTTTAATATGTAGCTTTGCAGTTTTACAATTTTTTGTAAAGTGAATTATCTGTATGCATCTATAACTTGCTTTCTTTGCTCAATATCAGATTTTTGAGGTTTATCCATGTTAGTGCAGTTGGAACACTAGACTCTACCCTTGGAAACGTGCAATGCTCACCTTGTGAGCATCAAGCATAGGAATCGGGACCACCCAAGGGGACAGTGAAATCATTATGTCCCATTTCACACTCACTCCAGGGCAGACACAAAGTCACCTGCCTTGCTTACCCCTCTCTCCTTCTTCCTTTTTCTCCCCCTTCCCTTTCCATCCCTCCCTCCAGTGCAAGTGTGTTAAATGTATGTACATGTTGATTTCACTGTAATGATGTCTCAGGTTGCAAAGCAGAAGGCAGAGTCTATATTTGGTAGCTCAATGTTGTCCAGTTGAAATGCAATGTGAGCCACATGTGTAATTTTAAATGTTCTACTGGTCACATTTTAAAAAGTAAAAAGAAACAGTTTAATTTGAACAGTATATTTATTTAACCTAATATGTCTAAAACATTATACTTTCATTATGTAATCAGTATAAAAATTATTAATGAGAGTTTACATGTTTTCATACCAAGTATTCAAAATCTGATGTGCATTTTACATTTATAGCACATATAAATTTGGATGTTTCAAGAGCTCAGTTGCCACATGTGGCTAGTAGCTACTGTATTAGCACAAATGTACCTTTAAAATCTGACCTGAAAATGCACACTGAGCAGTCCTTGGCGTTTAAATCTTGACATTCATAAGTGAGCACTGTGAAGGTGTCTGTATCTTTCCATGAGACTAGGAGAGTCTGTGCACAGGGGTCTCCAGGGCTGCTGGGATGGCGTAGCAGAAGCAGCCCCAACTGGGTTGGCAAGTCTGGCAAGGAGGCTCCAGCACTATGGTCCTTTTGTGTAATCTTTGGAAGGCCACTTAACCTCCTAACCTCTTTGGGTCTCAGTATCCCTGTCTATAAAATGTGAGGGTGGAATAGAAGCTTTTTAAGAGCCTTGTAGCATTGATGATCCTGAGTGCTCCATCTCCCATGGCCAGTCTGCCTTGGGGTTAAGGACAGTGGTCAATGCTCTGCTGAGGGGATGGGCTGCCATTTGCCTTCCCAACATAGAGCACCAGAGA
>NW_007792940.1:0-1682 GCF_000696425.1 Galeopterus variegatus
AAAGGAATACTTCAACCAATTAGAAGCCAATAAAAGCATCTTGTCTAAAAAGAGTACTGTAAGAAATTAAATGATAACCATATTGCTTGAAATATAAGGACAACACAAAGCAGTGAAAACCAGCAATTCTGGTATACAGGCTGGAGCTGGGAGATATGGGTTACAAAAAGAGACTTTTGTTTTTGATATGACAGTTAGTACCGTATGATTTTTTTTAAAGTAATGTATATATGGTAATAAAGTTTTATTTTTTTATTTATTTTTATTTTTATTTTTATTTTTTTGGAGAGGGGGCAAGATGGCAGACTAGAGGTAATAGAAATTTAATATTTAAATTTTAATCATGTTTCTGCAATTTAATTACCTGTAAATATGTTCACTGCAAAATTTTGGCATAAGAAAAAGCACATCTGGAAGTTACATTTTTTAATAAACTAAAAATAGGATGTAGCGTTAACCTGAAGTGTGTTACCAGTTCTCTCAGAAGGACAGATTAAAGAGTTCCTAAAGACTACTGAAGTGTTTACAATTCAAACACACCTGAGGTACCTCTTCATATCCTGTTTTTCTGTAACTCTTGAGATCACTCAGGTCCTTGTACACCACCTGGGTTGAGAATTATCTGCCCACAATTCCCATCACACACTCTGGGAAATGTCTTTGGAAGAACACTATCTAAAGTCATTTACAAGATATTCAAATTTTTAGTAAAATGTCAATGCAGACTTTTTAAATGCCTGCCACATGTCAACTTAGTCTACCATAAACAATCAAAATTACATTTTTATTTTCTACATTTTTCCCCTGCAGAACCATGTTTCTCTTGCCAGTTGAATCATTTGCAATGCCAGCCGTAGGAATGTCAATATTAGAGGGTAAAAATATATTTTATAAGTGAGCCCACTGGGATCACATCCAAAGGCTAACCAGGATCCACTCAGTTTCATAAATAACGTTCTGTGTTATTGCCATTTCAGAATTTCAGAAATGACTCAGAAATGACCTGTGCAATGCTTTTATGGGTGTTGAAAATATACAAATAGTAAGATCCATAAAACCACTGCTTTAGCATTGTCCAAGCAAATGACTAGGGAGTCCATAGGTGGTAGTATCTACTCCAAATCAGGAAGGCAGTGAGCACTTCCTATAAAGCTATTAAAAGTGTCGAGCGGGAGTAAAGACAGAGGGAAAAAACAGTGAAATAGTATGGGACAGTCAAAAGGAATGCACTTGAATTATATTTAGATAATTATGAGGGTCCACCATGGTTGGAGTTAATGGCATGAGACATGGACTGGATATTCCTTTTAATTCTTTCAGGCAGTTTCCTTACATCAAAGTATCAATCAGCAATCTGTTGAATACCCATGGGGAAGGCTGACTCTACATATCTCAAATGTTCTTTGATAATCACTTCTACCTCTAGCTGTCTTGTCTCAAGTTCATCTCAACTTCATCTCAGCTTCAGACTCAGGCATCTGCAGGGCTCTATTTAAATTCTCTTCCTAGTGCTGCAGTTTGAAGTCTCTCAAGACAGTAAGCTGAGGCCCTTTAGGATTCACCTCATTTGTTCTCCATGCCTCAGGGATCACTGCCTTTCCTTACCTGCTGTCTTGTGGATTTATTTTGTCCAGAGTTTTAGTTTGCTTGCTATTTTAATTTAAAGGTAAATTCTAGTTCCT
>NW_007792941.1:0-604 GCF_000696425.1 Galeopterus variegatus
CACGCCAGTGTGACTGGGGAGAGAACACACCGGGGTGACTGGGGAGAGAACACACCGGGTGACTATGGGGAGAGAACACACCGGGGTGACTGGGGAGAGAACACACCGGGGTGATTGGGGAGAGAATACACCGGGGGACTGGGGAGAGAGAACACACCAGGTGACTGGGGAGAGAACACACCGGGTGACTGGGGAGAGAACACACCGGGTGACTAGGGAGAGAGAACACACCAGGGTGATTGGGGAGACAACACACCGGGGTGACTGGGGAGAGAGGACACACCGGGGTGACTGGAGAGAGAACAAACCGGGGTGACTAGGGAGAGAGGACACACCGGGGTGACTGGGGAGAGGACACACTGGGGTGACTTGGGAGAGAGAACACACCGGGGTGACTGGGGAGAGAACACACCAGGGTGACTGGGGAGAGAACACACCGGCTGACTGGGGAGAGAACACACCAGGGTGACTGGGGAGAGAACACACCGGGTGACTGGGGAGAGAGGACACACCGGGGTGACTGGAGAGAGAACACACCGGGGGGATTGGGGAGAGAGAACACACCGGGGGGAGTGGGGAGAGAACACACCGGGGAGACTGGGGA
>NW_007792942.1:0-1341 GCF_000696425.1 Galeopterus variegatus
TGACATAGACATGACTGAGTGCAAGCTTTCAGAGCCACTGAAGATTTAGGAGTCAACCACCTTGCTCTTTCCCTCTGCTACAAAAATAGGTATCATATCCCAAATAAGGGCTGCTTCTTTGGCTTGAGTATTAGAATAAAGACAACTCATGAAGCAGAGAAGAGCTGCACCTGATCCTGACCTGCAGCCACTAACATGTGACAAGAATGAGAAATAAATTGTTGTTTTGTAAGCCAATGAGATTTTAAAATTGTTATTGCTGCATAACTTAGCAAAACAATATAATCACACTTAAATAGATGATAGTTTTAAAATAAATTTAGTGAAATACATTTTAAAACTTTCATTTGGATTATTACCCAATAGTTAAATCATTTCATTCCTTCTTGTTGCTCTATGACTTTTTAAATCTCCTCTGTGCACTACAGTATCATCTTTCGGTATCTGTAGGGGATTGGTTCTAGGACCTCCCTTGGATACCAAAATCCACGGATGCTCAAGTCCCTTATATGAAATGACATATATTTTCATACAACCTACTCACATCCTCCTATATACTTTAAATCTCTTCTGTATTACTTACAATACCTCATACAATGTAAATGCTATGTAAATAGTTATGCTGAATTGTATTTTATTTGTATTATTTTTATTGTTGCATTGTTACTTTTTATTGATTTTTTTCTCCTAATATTTTTGATCTGCTGTTGGAAGAGTCTGTAAATGTGGAACCCCTGGAAATTGTGATTTGGAATTTTAGCAAATGAAAATAAAAAGATTTGCTCACTTCTGAAATGTTCAAACATGTTTTCTCTTTCCCGTAAATGGAGTCTTTGTGACAAAATTATAGTTAAAATTTCCTTTCTGAATCACCAATAGTTGAATTGCTGTCACTAAGATACTCACAGCATGTTAGTCAACACACTCATAAGAAACTTTATAAAATAATGGAAGCATCTGTAGTAATACTGTGTCTCTCTAAAAATAATTTTTTATAGTTTCATCATTAATTCTGATTTGTTCTCTGCATGTACTTTAAATGAATTTCTGTGTGAGCAGAATTCTAAACACAAAGATGAAGCAGTTCCATATAAAAAAGTTCACGTTATAATCAAATGTAACTTTCAAACTCATAAAACTCAAGCTCCCTGTACATGTATTGCTTCAAATGAAATTGAGCACGGAAAAATGGTTACTCTTTCATTTCTCTGGCCTTCATGGATTAATCCTGGTGGTTCTCTGTGGTGATTCAGGGAGTTGTGTGAAATGCAGTTCCAAAGAAGACAGATAAAGGTCTGTCAGCTGGAAACACAGTGCACCCTCAAGGTAAGAAAAAAAAAA
>NW_007792942.1:6152-7834 GCF_000696425.1 Galeopterus variegatus
ACAGAAATTGATACTATAAAAACTGAAGCACAAAGAAAAAAAAAGACTGAAAAATTGTAAAGAGAATTCAGTACCAGTAAGAAAATAACAAGTTGCTGAGCATATGTGTAATTAAAGTTACAAAAGAAAAAAAGTGTGATGTGAGTACATGATATATTTGCAGTTATAATAGCCCAAAATTTCCCAAAATAGATAACAATTTTAAACCCACAGTATGAAAAAGCTCAATAAACTCCAAGTCAGATAATCCTCAAGTGCACACGTGTACACACAATCACAGAAAAATATGCCACATCAAAATAAAATGGTTTAACATTATCAATAAATAAAAAAAAAATTTTTGACAGCCTCTAGAGAAGATGATATTCCAGAGCTTTCCACAAAGTTGCAGAAAGTATATTAATAATACACACACTGAACATTTAGCTAGATACTTCTCTAAGTACTTTACATGTATCAACTCATTTAATACTCAGTATAATTTTGTGATGCAGGTACTAGTCTCATTATCCCCACTTTACAGATAAGGAAACTGATGAAAAGTGAGATTAAGTAATATACTAAAGGTTGTATAGCTAACAAGGTAGTACTATATGTCTCATTTTAAATATTATTGGCCTTTGTATTAGTCCATTTCTGTTGCTTACAACAAAATACCTGGAACTGCATGATTTATAAGAAAAGGAAATTTATTGCTTAGAGTCACTGAGGCTTGGAAGTCCAAAGTCCAGGAAACATATCTGGTAAGGGTCTTCTTTGGTGGTGGCTTTAGAGAAATGCAGGGGCCTCACATGGCAGAAAATGGCAGGGGAGAGAGAAAGAGACTCTCATGTGCTCACCTTTTAAAGCCTTGAGAACTACCATCATTAATCTGTTCACTATGGCATGGTCCTATAATCTAATCATCTCTCCAAGTCCCATCCTTCAATTACCATAATAGGATTTCCCATCCTCAACTGTTACAGTGGGAATTAAGCTTCTAATATATGGACTTTGGAGGACAAAATTTAATCAATCCTCAGAAGCCCTCTATCTCAGCAGTTCTGTATCTGCAAATTTAACCAACAATGGATCAAAAATATTTTTAAAAAACAATAAAAAACAGCCCAACAGTAAAAATAATACAAATAAAAAACCAATATAGTATAACAACTACATAGTCTTTACATTGTATTAGGTATTAAGTGTAATCTAGAGATAATTTAAAGTATATGAGAGGATGTGTGTAGGTATTACGGGTTAAATGTGTCCTACAAAAGTCCATGCATTGGAAACTTGACCCCATTGTAACAGTGTTTAGAGGGTGAGATATCCAATTATGGTATTTGGACGGTGGGGCATTCAAGAGGTGATTAGATCATGAGGACAGTGCCTTTGTTAATGGATTGATCCAGTCATGGAGTAATGGGCGTGGTTCTGATGACTTTCAAAGGAGAGCAAGTGAGAATGTTAGCTCTTTTGCTCAGCTGGCTTTTGACATATGACATCCTGAATCACTATAGAGAGTCATCCACAGAAAGAAGGCCCTCACCAGATGTGTCCCCTGTACCTTGGACTTCCAGCCTCTGCAACTATAAGAAAGAAATTTCATTCCTCTGTAAATTACCATTTCAGGTATTCTGTTATAAGCAACAGAAATGGACTAATACAGCAAGTTATATGTAAATATTATACCATTTTAA
>NW_007792943.1:0-1682 GCF_000696425.1 Galeopterus variegatus
GGCTGAATGCAGGGGCGGGGCGGGCCAGGAAGCCATGGAGTTCTGTGCAGCCGCGGACTCCCGGGGAGCGGACTAGGGAAACTTGGAGGCTGCGACCAGGTGCATTGACCTCTCTCTCCTTCCTGCTCTTCTCGCAGTTGCAGCTGGGCCTCCCCGGCTGCCTCCCCTCCCTGCCACGACACACACCTCCCCTCCTCTCCCCGTCGAACCTCAGGTGCCTGAGAGAGGTGCTCCACTCCTCCCCCTGGGCCGAGCGTTGAGACTATCACCGCCCCTTTCCCCCGCCTTTTCCTGCCCTGGATCTCCGCCGCCACCTCTGTCTCGCTGCTCCCTGGCAGGGGTTGAGGACGAGCCCGGAGTACCTGGGTGAGGAGGAACTTTCTCCCTCTGTGTTAGCTGGGGTCCCCCCCTTTCCTCCGACCCCTTCCTTCCCCGCGACAGTTTCTCTTTCTGTGCACCTGTGAGGAGAGGTTGCCCTGCGCCTAGAACCTGCGAGAGTGTGGGGGAGGAGTGAACCTGCTCAGGGGCTTCTCGGACTCGCTTTTGCCCAGAATCCAGCGCTTTGAGTTCGGGAGAAGTGGGTGGCTGGTAGTGGGGTGCCTTTAGTAACTTATTTGGCGGACAATAACTACTCCCCCTCTCACCCCCCCCCCCCCCCCCAAAGCAAAACCTAGCCTATTTAACATATATCTAATCTTCCAATAGGGTTTGGCGTTGTTGTCAGCCTCGGGGAGAGAGATTGGACAAATATTCTCCAAGAGGAGGAGGGCGACGCCAAGGACTTTCCACATCAACTGCTTTTGGGGTTTCTTCACAAGTTAGGAGAGAGACCCTTTTCGTTTTGCGTTGCGTGTGTTGTGCTTATTACTAGTGCAGCGACTGCTGTCCCTGGGTGACTCTGAGCTGTCCTTTCTCGTGCACTGGCAATGGCTAGCGAAGACAATCGTGTCCCTTCCCCGCCACCAACAGGTGATGACGGGGGAGGTGGAGGAAAAGAAGAAACCCCTACTGAAGGGGGTGCATTGTCTCTGAAACCAGGGCTCCCCATCAGGAGCATCAGAATGAAATTTGCTGTGTTGACGGGGTTGGTTGAAGTTGGAGAAGTATCCAATAGGGATATTGTAGAGACTGTCTTTAACCTGGTAAGTGGATAAATATTTTATAAGCATATACTCTTATTGGGTTGGGGAACAAGACGTTAAAGCTGGAGCCATGTGCTGTGCTCAGACTAATCGTGGTTTTTTCCATGGATAGAAACACAAAATTCTACTGACCTGAATGAAACAATTTATTGTATTTTTCAGTTTAAAGAGAATTTTGCAAACTTAGATGCTCCAGGTGTGAAAGTGAGCAGGAAATAATTGTTGCTATGGAAATATTGGGAGTGTGGGGCGGGGGCGGAGACGAGGAGGTTCCAGTAGAAGAGTTACCTACAATTTTTTTTTCTTTGCATGTGTTTCTAAGTCTGCATTTTCTGTTTAACATTTTAAATAAGTTCTGACCTTTTTTTGGACTTGAGAAATAATGTAAGTCTTTGAGTCTGCCAAAGTTATGTTTTGCCATAATAAATTTTAAACACAAAATTCTTGTTCATAGTGCTAATAAGGATCGATCTGTTGCAAAGTATTTATTTTTAAATTTGACTAGTTTTATTTTTATTTTATTTTATTTTATTTTTTTTT
>NW_007792944.1:0-1682 GCF_000696425.1 Galeopterus variegatus
TATGGAGCAGCTTCCTAGGAGACATAGCCACTGTGTTTGGCTGGGCTGGGGACACAGCAGATGTTGAACAAGTCATGTACATGCCGGGGTTTGTAATCCCCGGCAGCCCTAGCCTCCCAGCCTCCAACCTGGTGCTGAGAAGTTTCTAAATAGCTGGTGGTCTCAGTGATGGTTAGTGCCAGCTGAGTGGCTCTCAATTATGTATGAAAGAATTTATACTCAGGGTTTCAGCTAGCAACTTTGTTTTCTATTGGATGGGGTTGCTCTTTTATTCATTCAGTGAGCAAATCTTTGAGTACGTACTCTGTGGTAAGTGCCTAAGATGAACAAAATTTCAACTTTTCTCTCATGGAGCTCATGAACTGGGGGAGAGACAGATATGTCCACCATCTCAGCCAATGTGATGAGGATATGATTAGGGTGGAAAAAACGCTTGCTCTGTGTACTCAGAAGGAGTGATAAACTCAGCCAGAGGGAATAGGGGAGGACTCCCAAAGTAAGTGTTGCTCAGGAGTCCTGAAGGAGAAGTAGGAATTTGCAAGAAAATGAAGGAGGCCTAATTGCAAGTGTGCTCTGGGCTGCAAAACGGGTAAAGGCAAAGTGTTGAGAAAGGGTAGAATGTTTGAGAAAGTCCAGTGGCTCAGTGTGAACAGTACTCATATTTAAAATATCCTCTGCATCTGTAATGGTGCCTGTCCCAGAGGTGGCACTCAATAAATACCTGTGGAATGCATAAATAGCATACTAGGGAGGTTGGTATTTATTTTGTAAAGAACTAGACACCATCAAAAAATTTTTAAGTAGTGGATTCAGATAAAAAAAGAAAAAAAGCAGAAGCTAAATTTCCTAAAAGCGTAGTATTTGATTATGAGACAGTCCTTTGGAAAATTATGGCTGCAATATGGATTTTCATTATGGGCAATAGAGACGAGAAGATTATAATGTTGTACCTTTGGAATCTTAGCTATGACATTATTTCCTACTATCTTACAATATTAGGAAAAAGAACAGGCCCTAAGGCAAGTGTTGAAGATCACAGAAAATAAGACTTGGTTGATGAGTTACTTATTGAGAACATGTGCGAGTGGAAAATGCGATGTTGAAAGCATTCCTACATGAGCTGAAGGTTGTTTATCCTATGGTATAATCAATCCCTATTATGCTAGTATAAATAAAACCCTCAGAGAATCAGAGATGCCAGGCAGGACATGAAATTTTTTTTGCATTCTCATCCAGTGATGATGCTAAGAAAATAATGGCAATGAAATCATTTGGAGGTTGCAGGAAGGATGAAAACTTATTGGGATTCAAAACGAAAACATCGTTTTGAATTGGAAAGTAACTATGTATGCACACAGGCTAATGCATTTTGCAAGCAAGAAACTGAAAACGCCAAGATATAACTTTCTCTTCAAAGCTCTGTTGAACTCCAACCAATATTTAATAGTATAGAAAATGATTGCTATTTCCAAATGGCACCACTACCCACAATTACACTGGCAGGAAGTACGTATAAAGTCCCACTGGTAACCGTAAACTTCACTTCCGAAAGGGAAAATTTGGGGTAAAGATTTAGTACAATAGGGTCATGAAAAATGTGCCAACTATTTTAATGGGCATGAGAATAGTCCAGTTTGATGATGTTTAAAACTTTACGTAGCAGCTTAGCTAAAACATAATCG
>NW_007792945.1:0-1682 GCF_000696425.1 Galeopterus variegatus
AAAAACAACTTAGAAAGAACACAAGTAACCCAATTAAAACATGGGCAAGGGAGCAAAATAAAGATTTCTCAAGGATAGCAAATGACCAACAGACAAGTGAAAAAAATGTCAACATCATTCAGCATCAGAGAAATGCAAATTAAAACCTCTTTGAGATACCATCTGATAGAGTTTTGATGTGTTGTCCCCACAAAAACTCATGTGGAAATCTGATCCCCAACGTGGCAGTGTTGGGAGCTGTTTGAATCATGGGGGCAGATACTTAATGAGTGGATAAATGCTCTCCCTGGGGGAGGGGTGCCTGAGTGAGATCTCGCTGTATTATTTCCCATGAAAGCTGGTCATTTAAAAGACTTTGGCACCTCCCCTCTCTCTCTTGCTTCCTCTCACCATGTGATCTGCTTGTCCCTGCTGGCTGCCTGCCACTTTCCACCATGAGTAGAAGCTGCCTGAGGCCTGCACCAGGTGCAGCTGTTCCAGAATCATAAGCCAAATAAACCTCTGTTCTTTATGAATTACCCAGTCTCAGGTGTTCTGTTATAGCAACATGAAACAGACTAATATACCATCTCATCCCAGTTAGACTGCATGTTATCAAAAAGCAGAGAATAACAAATTCTGTTGAGGATGCGGAGAAAGAGAGATCCTTCTACACTGTTGGTGGGTCTGTAAATTAGTGCAGCCACTATGGAAAACAGTATGGAGGTTCCTCGAATGATTACAGATAGAATTTTCATATGATCCATCAATCCCATTACTGAGTATATACCCAAAGGAATGGAAATCATCATGTTAAAGGAAGACCTGCACTCCCGTGTTTACTGCAGCTCTACTTACAATAGACAAGAAATGGAACCAACCTAAATGCCCATCTAGATGACTAGATGAGGAAAATGTGGCATATATATATATACACAATAGGATACTATACTACCATTAAAAATAGGGAAGTTCTGTCATTTAAAGCAGCATGGATGAACTTGTAGAAAATTATGTTAAGTGAAATAAGCCAGGCAAAGAAGAGAAATACCTCATGTCCTCACTCATAAGTGGGAGCTAAAAAATTAATTAATTAATTAATTAAAAAAAGAGAAAGATAACAGCAATCATAATAATTTGTTGAGCTTTAAAGAAAAGATAACAGAACTGAGGCTACAAGAGGTGGGAATGGGGAGTGGGAAATGTAAAAGGCCACAAAAAATGATTACATTCTATTATGTTGAGTATACTAATTATCCTGATTTGAGCATCTCATATGCACACAGGTATGGATTTTCAATGCTTTATCCTACAGATATGTACAATTAATCATGTTTCAATAAAAAAAAATTTACAGAAGGACAGGTGATTTCAGACATTTTGTATTCATAATTTAATATCTCTACAAAAATAATTGTTGGATAAATTTGTTGCAAAGCCTATATAATTATGCAGAGAAATATTTTTCCATTCCAATATTAAAATAAAAAGTAAATCAGCACTTAAAATTCTTTAACTGTTTCATATTAGATTAATTACATGTGATATATAAAATGAGAGTAATTGAGTCTAGTAATTATCTTTCTGCTTTGTAATAATAAAGATAAAAAATTTTAATAATTTATTCTTTTTAAAATGTACTTTTTCCATGCTTCCTTAGGCCTTGTAGTATCAATCTTAGACACCATATTATGATATATACA
>NW_007792946.1:0-1682 GCF_000696425.1 Galeopterus variegatus
ATCAATGATTTAACAAAGGCTGATAATACCCATCAGTTTATAAGTAACTCAAAATTCTATTTCCTTTTTTGGTGGTGGTCGGGGATTGTCAAGATCTCTCTGCAAGGTAACTGAATGGAATTATAAAGTTCCCCTAAGGAAACAATACATTAAAAAAAGAAAGAAAGAAAGAAAGAACACAACACACACAAAAAAACAAAGCAAAGGATAGTCTTAGAAGCAGTGTGAGTTCAGTAGGTAGTTGGAAATAAAATCCTTGCTTTATTCCTCTGCTAAGAGGACTGTTTAAGTAAGCATTACTTAAACAGTGGACCCACCTAGTTAGTCCACTTCTTGAGGAGTTTTCTAAAATAGGGTCTGTCTCTTGCTCTGTTTCTTCAATGTGAACTTTAAAGTCACAGTTTAATTTAAAAGACATAGATTTGCATACATACATTAAACGCACACATACACAAACACAGAAAGAGTTGAAAAACAAGAGAACTTAACTTCTTTAGTCAAGCAAAACTACTTTGGTGCTCTTTTACAAATCAACCATGTCTCAACTAACCAGAAATTAGGGCAATCCAGACATGTATTATAAAGACAGTGGGAAAAAATATTTGAAATGTGAACTATTCCAGGAAACCTGGACTATACTTTAATAATATGCTTTCAGATCCAATAACCAGAATAACCAGAACTTCTGGTGGAGAGCTAATCCTCCTTCATCTCTCCTCTTCATCTTTAAGCCATTCATAAACTCTTGATTTGGGCATGCACATTCTTTTTAACATCAATACCTATGTAATACCTTTGTTGTTTAATAGTGTCTTTTGAGCTTCTCAGCAATGATTAGGTACTTTCTCATATTCTAACCTTTCTAAAAATGCCTTTCACTTTTGTCATCCTCTAAATATTTCCTCTTTGGGAGACAGTTTGATCTCAATCACTGCCAGAAAAAACTAAACACCTATCTTTTTAAGCATCACAGCGTATTCCCCTCATCTCACAGAACAGAGGTTAGTTACTTTTTGAGTTTTGGTTCTTGCTTTCCTATCCCATTCTTTATAAATATTTAACTCTATTGGATTTTCCTTCATCTCTCTTTTTTCCTCTCTGCCCAACTCAAGATTTTTCTAAGTGTGATCTAAGGACCACCCACATCGAGAACAGCAGGGGTTCAAGTTGGAAAATGTAGTTTTGTGGACCCCTACCTAGACCCACTAAAAACATCAAAAGGGGGGTAGGGGCCAAGAATCTTCCTTTTAGAAGTTACCCAGGTGACTGTTATATACACTCAGGTTTGAGGACCACTGCCCCAAACCCTTGATTCTTCCCAAACCAAAGGACACAAGGACTCTACCAAGTTATAAAGAAGTACTCTCAGATCATCTGAGAGGAGAGAGCACAGTGGCAGTTCTCTCTTCACCTTCCTTCTAAAATACAGATGGAAAAGGCAAGAAAGCTTGCAGAGTGGAAAAGGAGCTGAACATGAGACATCAGCATAAATGCAGACTCATCAGCCTTGCTCTGTGGCTACTGCCAATTACAGTAGCCAGACCTGCAAGAGGACTGATTACATGTAATTTATAAAAAGTAAACAAGCTGGGCAGCTTCTGAATAATGAATGGTGATATTCCAGCCAAAAGGTAATAAAAAGCACGAATAAATGACTCAGCACCGCCCCCCCCCGCCGCCCC
>NW_007792947.1:0-284 GCF_000696425.1 Galeopterus variegatus
GCCCCAAAGGGGTCTCAGGCCTCCACCACGGACACTGTGGGCGTTCCTGCGGCCCTGGTCATCGTGCTCTCTGGGCCTCCCACCTTCTCCCCGGTATTGCGGCCCCCTGTGTGGTTGAGTTATCTCCCACACCAGGGCGTGAGCCCCTGGGGGGAGGATCCCACAGCACACAGTTCCTCTTTGAATCCCCCCGGCATGAGCTGGCTCGGCGCCCTCAGGCCAGCTCTCCGGCAGGATCAAGAGGGCTCGGGGGCACCCTGGTCACCCCTCTCCCAACCAGAAAT
>NW_007792947.1:980-1682 GCF_000696425.1 Galeopterus variegatus
TCTGTGTGCACACGATGGGGCCTCCCGGTGGGTGCGTCTTTTTCTCTGAGACTCCTCCTCCTTTGCCGGGCCCCTCCCCTCTCTGTGTGCTCAGTACAGGGCTGGGGCGTGTCTTCTGCAATCCTCCACTCTCAGCCCCACCCAGCCCCAAAGGGGTCTCAGGCCTCCACCACGGACACTGTGGGCGTTCCTGCGGCCCTGGTCATCGTGCTCTCTGGGCCTCCCACCTTCTCCCCGGTATTGCGGCCCCCTGTGTGGTTGAGTTATCTCCCACACCAGGGCGTGAGCCCCCCGGGGGAGGATCCCACAGCACACAGTTCCTCTTTGAATCCCCCCGGCGTGAGCTTGCTCGGCGCCCTCAGGCCAGCTCTCCGGCAGGATCAAGAGGGCTCGGGGGCACCCTGGTCACCCCTCTCCCAACCAGAAATTAGTCTGGGATTTTTCCGAACTGAAGGCCACAGAGATGGTGTCTGCCTCCCGGAACCAGGTGTGGTGGAGTGACAGTCTGGCCAGGATCCTCTTCCCTGCCCTCCCGATGCTGGCTGGGAGCTCCCCACGCCACCAGCCCCACCAGAGATCTGCGGGAGGAGTGGGATTGGTGGCCACTCCACAGGCCCCGGGGGGCCCTGCGCTGAGGCACACAAGTGGCATGGCTCCTCACTGAGCTGTGCCAAGCGAAGACGGCTGGCTTGCCTGATCTGA
>NW_007792948.1:0-1681 GCF_000696425.1 Galeopterus variegatus
AAAACAAATATTGGGAATTTTAAAATAAATAATAGAGATAAAAACAATTCAAAATAAGTTTTTTTAAAAAAAAAAACACTTTGCAGAAAATAGACAAGAAGAAAGGAGTCTTTATATCCCTACATTCCCCCACTTTACAAACCCAAACAGAAATCTGAAGCTTTACTAATTGAAAAACATTCAACAGATATTATCCCCAAAAGATGGCAAGATTTAAACTATGGAAAAGATAGGAAAACTATAGGACCTGTTCAGAATGTCAACTTCTTAGTAGTAGAAGATTCAAAAAGGTAAAACATAGAAAGTAGAGAGGATGATGTTATCAGAAATTAAGCAAGAAAAGTTTCCAGAACGGAATGCTATATATTTCCATATTGAAATGGCCACTGAGTACCTACCACAGTGGATGAAATATGAATGCTGCTCATTATGAAATTTCAGAAGAAAGGGCACATTTGCTTTGTGCCATAGCAGTTTAGCTTGCATTAAACCAACTCTCCTATAAATCACAGAAAGCCTATAGAAAATTTACATAAAATCTCTAACACATGACAGCGAATTGTGGAGTCCTGGGTGCCCAGAGAACTTGGCACTTGAGCTTCCAGTGGCCCTAGAAGTCCTTCCTTCGGCCCTAGAAGTCCTTTCCTTGTGTGGAGGGGAGTAGCCAGAGCAGGCCCAAAGCAAAAGCCGCTAAAGAACAGTTTCCAGAGCTAGAAAACATGCCCAACAGGGGACGGGTATATGTTTTAATTTTAAACTATTCACATGTGCTGTGCACACCTTTCTATATGTGTGACAAACAAAATATATAATAATATAAAAATATCGGAAAGAGCTGCTTTGTTAAAGTTCTGAAAACTTTAGGTGAGGAAGAAAGTAATGTTTTGGGGCCCAAGTAACTGACTTTAAGAACGAGCTGGTGGAGGGGGACTCCCTTCACTTTGTGAGAACACTATGGGTCTTTGGTCTGCCGCAGGGGTAACATGAATGTTGTGCATATCAGTAAACTGTGTCAGCAGCTCTGAGACTATTTACATCATTTGCCATATAAAATTGGAGCGCAACCTATTTCCCTAGTGAATGTTTCTGGAAGGAAAGACATGGTCACATAGAAGACAAGAGTAAGTCCAGGAGAAAAATACCTCCCTTCCATAATCCTCTTTGGAGGTGGTACCTCAAGAGGAATACTGTTCGCTGACAAGTGGAATTAGGTTTTTAATTAGAATGTTAGAACTTGAACAGAAGCTTCAAAAGTAACTAATTAAAAAATAGCCAATCCATGCACTCTAATTAACAAAGCTGGGTGATCTTTACTAGGAAAGATATGTTTTATTTTATTCAGATTTGGATTTTTTCTACCAAAATAGAAGACATAACTCAGCACCCTACCTTGTTTTCCCTTTCTCTTTCAAATTCCAACTTGACTTGAAATTACTTTTGTTTCCTACAGCGAATATAGGCTCTCATCTATCAATATAATTTCTTCAACCAACACTGCTATTTCCATTTATTATGATTGAAATAATTCCATTACTACACAAATAATGATAATAACGGTAATTTTAATTTAAAAAATCCTGCAATGACATTTTTGAGAAATTATTACAATTGAGAGCAGACCAAAATCCTGCTTGGGTGACAGAGGTATAGCAAATTTTCAGGTAGAGAACATTTGACTGGC
>NW_007792949.1:0-583 GCF_000696425.1 Galeopterus variegatus
GTCCTCTCAGGTGCTCCAGGTGCAGGTGCAGACCTGGCTCCTCTCAGGTGCTCCAGGTGCAGGTGTAAAGCTGGCTCCTCTCAGGTGCTCCAGGTGCAGGTGCAGAGCCGGGTCCTCTCAGGTGCTCCAGGTGCAGGTGTAAAGCTGGCTCCTCTCAGGTGCTCCAGGTGCAGGTGCAGAGCTGGCTCCTCTCAGGTGCTCCAGGTGCAGGTGCAGAGCCGGGTCCTCTCAGGTGCTCCAGGTGCAGGTGCAGAGCCGGGTCCTCTCAGGTGCTCCAGGTGCAGGTGCAGAGCCGGGTCCTCTCAGGTGCTCCAGGTGCAGGTGCAGAGCCGGGTCCTCTCAGGTGCTCCAGGTGCAGGTGCAGAGCCGGGTCCTCTCAGGTGCTCCAGGTGCAGGTGCAGAGCCGGGTCCTCTCAGGTGCTCCAGGTGCAGGTGCAGAGCCGGGTCCTCTCAGGTGCTCCAGGTGCAGGTGCAGAGCCGGGTCCTCTCAGGTGCTCCAGGTGCAGGTGCAGAGCCGGGTCCTCTCAGGTGCTCCAGGTGCAGGTGCAGAGCCGGGTCCTCTCAGGTGCTCCAGGTGCAGGTG
>NW_007792950.1:0-1681 GCF_000696425.1 Galeopterus variegatus
GGTTAGAGCATGGTTTTATAACACCAAGGTCAAGGGTTCAGATCTCCATACTGGCCAGCTGCCAAAAAAAAAGGAAAGGTTTTTTTCTTGTAACAAAGGTAGTTTTTTTTATAATTAAAAAAGTGTTTCCAGAAAAAAGTATTTAGCAGAGTCAGGCTTTCTACTCGTATCCACTCTTTCTATAAAATTGTTTTTTTCAAATTTATCTAAATTAAATATTAATACATAATATATTCTAGTACATAATATATTATCTATCTATCTATAGAGATATTCTTTCTTTTTTTTTGGTGGCTGGTCAGTATGGGGATCTGAACCCTTGACCTTGGTGTTATAAGGCCAGACTCTAACCAACTGAGCTAACCAGCCAGTCCCCAAGATATTATTTCTTACAAGCTTAGAAAGTACAATAAAGGCAGAGGCAGTCTCGATAGAAACTTTCCAATCACAAAGATTAGAAACAGATAACCTCCATGTCTTTAAACTGCCTAATAAGTCACTTTTACAAAACCTTGGCTGAGTTTAGCCCTTTGGTATCTGTCTCTGAAGAATGTTACTTTCCATTTTCATCATGATTGTGAGAAGTAATTCATTATGTTGAATGACCTTTCTCAATTCCAATCATTCTCTTTTGATAGAGTTGCTACCCCATTTCCTAAAAGATACTATATTGTATAAAATTTGAGGCAGGGACAAACAAACATTAGCTTCCAATAAAAAAGTATAATTCACTTTTATTAGCATAAAATATTTTAACATAATTTATTATATTTGTGACCCAGTGCATGATTCTCAGATATGAAAGATTTTTAGCACAATCATACAATCATTTAGTAAAGCTGCTTTTATAAGACCCCAAGAAAAGCAGGAGGCACTACTTTTTCCTCATGGTACAGAGATAAGACACTGCTTAACTGGCCATCTCTTTGATGGAGTTTACTCTGATTCCCTTTTGTCAGATGCTTCCTCCTCAAACTCGACTAAAGGAGCGTGTCTGTTGGCCTGAGAACCTTCTCTGTAGAACACTTTCTTTATTGTGCCCTTCTTTGGAGCCTTTATGGTGTGCTGCGGAGACACAAGACACGACAAAACAATGGTTGCGACACTAATGAGCACAGAGCGTGTACCAAGTCAAGAAAGTCAGACAAAAAGTGAAAAATGTAGACAATTGTTTTGATGTTTTATAGTTTCTCAGTGCTTTCCAATCTTTTTATTACATCACAGCATACAGAGAAAGTGATAACATTTTAATGGTGTGTTTGAAGGCTGAGAGGAATCAAACTCAGACATACCAGTAACCTGTGCAAAAACATGATAGGAAGCTCTGGTCTAGATCATAGTTCTTAACTTCTACTTCACATTAGAATATCAACTAGGAAGCTTTTATTTATTTATTCATAATCAATCAATTAATTAATTTTTTTTTTTGCATTCCAAGATGTTGTTGCAGAGCAGTTGGGGTGGGAGGGGGAGAGAAAAAGGGGGAGAGGGACAGAGTAGGAGGATAAGGAAGGGGGCAGGGGCGTGGTCGAGGCCCATGTCACCCCCCTCATTCCAGCAGAGGAGCCCAGGGGGCTTGACCTAGGAAGGTCTTAAAAAGTACTGATTCTGGGCCGGCCCGGTGGCGCACTGGAAAGTGCACTGCTTGGGAGCGTGGCGGCGCTCCCGCCGAGGGGTCGGA
>NW_007792951.1:0-1681 GCF_000696425.1 Galeopterus variegatus
GGGGGGGGTGAAGAGAGGAGTGGCGAGGGAGAGAGGATTTCTTGGTTCTCAGCCCAAACTGTGTTCTCTTCCAGCAACACGTTTTTGCAGAAGGACAATTCATTTCCATGACATGGGTCTTGCACATGGCCACATCCTGGGGTCCCAGTGAAGCCTGAGCATAGCACCTGGAAGGTCACACCCTGAAGCCCAGGGCAAACCAGGGAGAAGAGACATGGAGAACTCTGCGAGTACAACTACCTTTACGGATGTTTGAAGATCACTCCAGCAGTCACTCCTGTGACACTAACTCCCTGGTGACTTGAGTTAGTCACATGCCACCTCCTGTGCCTCAGTTTCCTTAATTGGAGAATAAGGATGATGGCTGTCAAGCAACAGAGCTTCTGGGGCTGCAACCAAGGAAAGGGGTTAGAACCCCCAAATTCCCGGGCTCCCTATGTGCTAGGCACTCTGTTTGGTGTGGGGATCAGCGGAGACACCAATCGACACTCTAAACGTTGGGAACAGGCACTTGTCATCTTAAATAGGTGGTCAGGGAAGGCCTTTCTGAGAATGTGATCTTAGAGGTGACACCTGAGATGAGGGAGTGAGTTATGTGGATATCTGGGGAAAAGAGCATTCCAGGTGGGGGGGCAGCAAGTGCCAAGGCCCTGAGGTAGGGAGAATATGCCTGATGTCTTGGGAACAGCAAGGAGGCGGGACTGGCTGCAGGAGTGAGTAAGAGGGAAAACAGGAGGAGGTGAGATCGGAGAGGCATGAGGGACAGGCAGGTTCAGAGGATACTGGACCTGTAAAGAGGGTGTCGAGACCAAAACAATATTGCAGAAAGGTGAGAAGAAGAACCAGAACCTAAAGTGGCTCCCCTTTGGGGTAAACAAGCAATGGGGAGCCTGGACAGACAGACAGGACAGGAACATGACAGGCGCTGCCATGACCCTCTCACGTGAAGTCTAGCGAATGCTGACTCAGTGGCAGGTGGCCTGGAATCATCTCAAGTGTGGAAACAGGTCTGGATCTGACTTGGAGAGCTTGGATTCCACCCTGGCTCTGCCACTTGCCTGCTGAGTGGGGCTGAAACTCAGGGAAACGAGGCAGTTGGACAACACACTTTCTACAGAACTTTCTCTAAACCTCGGAGTCTGTTATTTCCCCAGCTCTCCTCTTCCCTGGAATAAATGAACTGCAGTTGTTGTCTTTCACAGGGCAAACTGGGGAGCCCTTGAAGACACGGCTGGATGACATCGAGCTGGAAGTCTCAGCCTCAGCTGTACTTCAGAATCACCTGGACTCCACTCAGGACAAACTGAGTTCATTTCTCCTGGGGTGGGGAGTGGGAACGGCTCTTTCAGGAACCTCACGAGCTTCTTTGAGGTAAATACAAAATGAGTTGATTCAGGTTTGACAAACATGTCTTAAGTGTCCTCCTCAGACAAGGAGCTTCACATATGTTATCTCATGTAATCCTCCAAGGGACTCTTTGGAGGAGGGATTTCCCTTCCCTTTTGCAGACGAGGGAAGCTAAGGTTCAGAAATCAACTCGTCCAAGAACACATGGCTTGTAAGTGTTGGTGTAAGGAGGTCTCAGTCAAGAGCCTGGGTTCTTAGTCGCTTTCTCATACTGTACCAATTTACTCTTGTCCTTACCCTGACCCTGGGAGATAGATCTAGAGAGGATGAAACT
>NW_007792952.1:0-1681 GCF_000696425.1 Galeopterus variegatus
TTTAATGGTTGCCTGATGTTCATTGTCTGGATGTGCCATGATTTCTTCAGCCAATATGCTAGTCACAGACATGCAGGATGTTTTTTTATTTTTTGCCACTGGAAACAATCAGCAGCATTGCACGTACATTTTTGCCTACTTTTCTAACTGATTTCTCACCACAAATGTGTAGGAGCAAAATTGCTGGACTGAAAAGTATTTGCCCCTTAAAGGTTCTTTATATTTTGTTCCATTGTCCTCCAGAAAGGTAGCACTCACCAGTTCTTCCTTTCCATTAGGGGACCCATACTTCTCACTGTACCAACTTTCAGGGTTTTCAATGTTCTTGATAGATGAAAACAGCTCATAACTCATTGCTCTGTTTCTTTACTTAATTGTTGGTGAGACTAAACATTCTTCCTAGGTTTAGTGGCCATTTGTATTTCTTCTTTTATCAATTAGCAATTCATGCCATTTTTCTATTATAGAGCTATTTTTCACTAATAAATAAAAATTGTTTATATATTATAACCACACTGCCTTTCCTGCCAAGGATAAAGTGAGCAGTCCACAAATGTCTGCTTTTATGGTTATTATTACTATTATGTCAAACACAAAATAACTAAAACCTCTGGGTATAGTAAACACAAAGAGTAACCTCAAACAGGCTGTCCTCCTGTTGGTTCTGCCTCATGATCCCCAAGAGCACGTGATGCAGCTTTTATTTATGGCTCCAGCTGCAGAGAACACAGCCCTGACAGCTGTGGCCAGGTAAACCAGCCTGGGGGTCCTAACTGGAGAGAGAGAATGTGCAGGAGGGAAGGCCAGAGAGATAGCGGTAGCTTGGAAGCTGTCTGGCAAACAGAGGTTACATCCTAAACAAAGCAAAAAGCAATGTCATCCTTCCTGGCTCAGAAAGAAAGAGAATGAGTAGGCTCCACCTGCTATTTACCTAGGCTGAAACTTCAAAAGAAGAGGTAACCATTCCCTGCCTTGTGTGGACCAGAGAGCACGGCAAAGGCAAGAACCAAGAATGGACACACCTCTGGCACACTTACTTGTGTAGGAGTTTGGGAAGGCAGGGGAGGGGGAGGAGGCTGTGTGTGTACAGGACGGAAGAAGTGCTGGGAGCAGACCACAGGATGGGAGTGCTCACACCCACACCCCGAGCCTTGAAACAGCCACTTCTACTGAGAAGCTTCTCGCTTTGGGAATAATAATAAAACAATTTATGCCCCATGACTCAGTTTTCTGATGCTGGAGATCTACCTTACGAAAAAAATTCACAAAGTTTTTCATCAAAATTTCTAAGGTAATTAAATGACTAAGTGGACCATAGTGTAATCACTCAGTGGAAGATTACGCAGCCATTAAAAAGCAAGGACAACAACCACCTGTGTAAAACAAAGTGTCAGTAATCACTTCAAGGTATGTTTACAGTGGTGGTTTCTAGATGATGGGTATAGGGGTGATTTCGTTTCCTTCTATTTTCTTTTTTATTATAGCTCAACTTTTCTAAAAAACAACATTTATAACTTTTATAATAAAAAATTAACTTTATTTCTTATATGATAACCACTTGGGAAAATACTTATGATATATATGGGTATGTGACAATTAAAACATGGTTAAAACAATTACGGCCAGGTCAACAAAGACAACAAGGGCCGAGCCTGTGGCGCACTCAGGAGAGTGCGGCCCT
>NW_007792953.1:0-1681 GCF_000696425.1 Galeopterus variegatus
CTTCCCTGAAAATTCAAAACTACGAGCAAATACCAACGTGGAATTAGGGTCTGGATTTTCACTACCTGTAAGGCCCCAAAGACCTAAAACAAGAATTCCGTTTCAAGTGTCCCAGGGTCAACAGTGCCCACACGTGCCTAAACAAAAGCAAATAACACTCTCAAAGAAATCTAAGACTAAAAAAGAAAAAGAAAAGCCAAAAACTTACAAATAAAGTCTCAGTGAGCAGAAGCTCACTATCAAATATTGCAATAGAGTTGAGGGAAAAAGATTACGAAATCAAAAGTGGAATCAGACCTACAAAGAGAGAGAAACCACTGTACGAGTAGATCCAGGGAGTCCTCAGATGTTGGAATGATCAGATACAGGATGCATCCAGTACACCAGCAAAACCCTCTGGCTTAACCTTACATATATCTGGAATTTTTACCGATGCTCCCCAGCCACCTGTTCCAAACCATCATCCCTCACCGAGATTATTCCTGCAGCCTCCAAACGGGTCTGTTACCTTCTCCCTTGCACTTCTCTAGTCTGTTCTCAGCACAACACATCAAGAGGTTCTTTTAAAATGTAAATGACATTATGTGTAAAAGCTGACATTCTTGAGCACAGTTAAGGTAGGCTAAGCTAAGCTATGATATTCACCAGGTTAGGTATACTAAATGCATTTTTGACTTAAAATATTTTCAACTTACAATGAGTTTATGGGCCTCTGGTGCCTGGAGAAAGTGGGGCAAGGAGCTCAGAACCCACGTCTTCTGCTTGTCACAGTTCCCACGGCTGTGGTGCTGGTTGATGGAGTTAGGATGTGTTGTCCCCTCCATATGGTCCCCAACTTCCAATGGTTCTACATATGATTATTAAACTATGATGGTGCAAAAGCTATAGGTATTCAGTAAAAATTGTACTTCAACCATACAACCACTCTGTTGTTCACTTTCAGTTCCATGTTCAATAAATTACATGAGATATTCAATACTTTATTATAACAAAGGCTCTGCGTTAGATGGCTTTGCCCAACTGTAGGCTAACATCAGTGTTGTGAGCACAGTTAAGGTAGGCTAAGCTAAGCTATGATGTTCACCAGGTCAGGTGTACTAAATGCATTTTCGACTTAAAATATTTTCAACTTACAATGAGTTCATGGGAACATAACCCCATTTTAAGTCAAGGGACACCTGTACTTCTCTTGTTCACGTTGCTCCAGCCACTTTGGTCTCCCACATCAGGACTTTGTGTTTGTGAGTTTCTGCCTGGAATACTCTTCCCTCAGAAACTTCTGTGGCCCACTCCTGCCCCTCCTTCAGGTTAGTGGTCAATGTTTCTGTGATCATTTTATTTAAAATTGTACCTCCTCCATGCACCCTGTTGTTGACCAAATGTTTGTATCCCCCACCCCTAAATTCTTAGTTGAAACCCTAATTCCCAGGGTGGGAGTATTTGGAGATGGGAAATGAAGGCTAAATGGGGTCATGAGAGTGGGGCTCAGATTTGGTAGGTCGGTGTCCTTTTAAGAAGAAACACCAAAGAGATCTCTCCCTCTCTACTCACCCCAGAGGACAGCAAAAAGGTGGCCATCTGCAAGCCAGGAACAGAACCCTTCCAAGAAGCTCAATCAGTTAGCACCTTGATCAGGGACTTCTGGCCTCCTGAACTGCAGGAAGATAGTTTTCTGCTGTTT
>NW_007792954.1:0-1681 GCF_000696425.1 Galeopterus variegatus
TTGCATGTTACCCTGTGATTCTCACCAAATGATTTAATTGAAATGGGAGTGTTTATTTATTTAAGCACATTTATAATAATCACTCTGAATAAGCGATAATGACATTGTGGATGACTGGTGTACACCTTCATGAGAAACAGCCCAGATTGACTCTTCTCACTGACCTTCAACATGATGATTTGGTGGGGAGAAAGGAAATAAGGAGAGAGAATGACAGAAGGGAATACAGGTTTCTATTAGTCCATTGCTGTTGCTTATAACAAAATACCTGAAACTGGGTAATTTACAGAAAAACTAAATTTATTTCTTACAGTTTTAGAGGCTGGGAAGTCCAAGGTCCATGGAACACATCTGGTGAGGGCCTTCTGGGTGAGGACTCTCTACAGGGTCCTGTGGTAACTAGGGTATCACATGGTGCCAATGGCCTGAGCAAGAGAGCTAACCTCCTCACTGGCTCTCCTTTTAAAGCCATCAGAACCACACTCATTTCTCCATGAATGAATCAATCCATTCGCAAGGGCATAGTCCTCACAATCTAATCACCTTTTAAAGGCCCCACCTTTCAAACCATAATTGGATTTCCCACCTTCTTAACACTGTTACATGGAGATTGAGTTTCTAATACATGACTTTTGGCGGACACATTTAACCACAACAAAGTCTATTTGACTTTTCATCTTACATTACAATTCCAAAATGTCTTCTTTCTCACACATGTCCTAAATCTTTCCAAAACCTACTGAATACTTTACTCTCAGTAATTTATTTTCTTGTTCAATTGTTCTCCTGATACTACAGTTCTTTTAGACTTCACACTGTTATAATTGTTTAATCATCTGTCCTGGCATAGTCCTTATTTCATTCAGTTTTCCTTCTTTCTCTCCAGAGAAACATAGAGTACATTGATTCCTGGCAGGTATTCTGCATCTTTCATTATGAAGACTGAGAGAAAGAATTAGCTAGGTCTGATACATTTGTTAGTCAAATTATTCTGGGGTTCTGTGTCTATAAATACTATTTCGTTTATAATATAAAAAGAGAAAGCTTGTATTTATTAGCCTACTTCCAGCTTCCATTTTCCTGACCTACACTATTATTTATGAAATAAAATAGCCAACCAAGACACAGGTGGGTAATTTACTTATTTAAGATAAAGAAAGAGGAGGAAGAGGAGGAGGAGGAAACACTTTTCTGAAACATCCAGTAACTCTCTTTGTAGATGTAGCTTTTTATAATCCCCAAATCTTTATAATTCCCAGATCCTAGACCTTTTTGGCATTCTGAATTAGTAATTATTATAATGCTTGTATTCGCACCAGTAATCTCCCTTTAAAATATTGGTTTAGGTAACTGTGTTCGTTAAAGTCATCATTGTCTAGAAAATATTTAAAGAAGAGCTTTTGTTGCAGCCTATTTTTAGCTTAAACTGATGTACTAGATCACTGCCAATTTTTGACTGAACTAGAAAATCATTCCTTCTACAAATGGGTCTTCCAGAAGAGAATGTAATATCCAGAATGAAGTATTTGATGTTTATGAAACATATTTCTTTGTTTTAGCAGAACCAACTTCCATTGTCTACCAGAAAAGGAGAACAGTCCCCAAAGGTTCATACTCTTCAAAATGGCAGAAAACTAAGCCATGGAACAAGTTAAGTCATTTAAGTGGTAAGCTCCTCTCT
>NW_007792955.1:0-1681 GCF_000696425.1 Galeopterus variegatus
GCGCCGCCGCGCTTCCCAAGCGGCGCACTATCCAGTGCGCCACCGGGCCGGCCCAAAATCAAGCTAAATTAACACATCCATCACCACAGTTACCATTGTGTGTGTGTGTGTGTGGTAAGAAAACTTAACATCCACTCCCCTAGCAAATTTCAAGTATATAATACATTCTTATTAACTATAGTCACTATGCTATATATTAAGTCTCCAGAACTTACTAATCTTATAACTGAAAGTTAGTACATTGATCAAAATCTCCCCACTTCCTCCACTCTGATAACCACACTTTTACTCTGTTTCTATGAGTTCAACGTTTTTAGATTCCATGTGTATGATCATCGGTATTTGCCTTTTTGTATATAGCTTACTTCATTTAGCATAATGTACTCCAGGTTCATCCACACCGTTGAAAAAGGAAAGATTTCCTTATTTTTAAAGGCTGAATAATATATATATATACACACACACATATTGTCACATTTTCTTTATCCATTCATCCTTTGGTAGACACTTAGGTTGTTTCCGTATCTTGGCTATTGCAAATAATCTGCCACGAACATGAGAGTACAGATATCTCATCAGGACAGGGATTTTATTTCCTTTAGATATATACCCAGAAGTGAAATTACTGGATCATATGATAGTTCTATTTTTAATTTTCTGAGGAACCTCCATACTGTTTTCCAAAATGCTGTACTATCTCCACCAACAGTGTACAAGGATTCCCTTTTCCTCACATCCTCCCCAACATTTGTTATCTTTTGACTTTTTGATGACAGTCATCCTAACAAATGTGAGTTGCTATCTCACTGTGGTTTTCACTTGCATCCCCCCAATGATTAATGATGATGAACACATTTTCCTGTACCTGTTTCCCAATTGTATGTCTTCTTTGGAAAAATTGTCTGTTCAGGTCTTTTGCCCATTTGTAATTGGGTTATTTGTTTTTCTGCTATTGAGTTGTATGAGTTCATTATATATTTTGGATATTAACCCTTTATCAGATATATGATTTGCAGATATTTTCTCCCATTTCATATGGTTGCCTTTCGTTATTTCCTTTGCTGTGCAGAAACTTTTTAGTTTGACGTAGTCCCCACTTGTTTATTTTTCCTTTTGTTGCCTGTGCTTTTGGCATCATATCCAAAAAAATCACTGCGAAGACCAATGTCATGGAGCTTTTCCCCTGTGTTTTCTTCTAGGCATGTCATGGTTTCAGGTCTTACGTTTAAGGCTTTAATCTATTTTTGAGTTGATTTTTGTGTATGGTATAAAATAGGAATCCAATTTCATTTTTTTGCATGCAGATCTCTAGTTTTCCCAATCCCATTTACTGAAGAGACTATCCTTTCCCCATTATGTATTCTTGGCACATGTCTCGATGATTAGTTGATAGTGCATGTGTGGATTTATTTCTGGGCTTTCTATTCTCTTCCATTGCTCTGTGTGTCTGTTTTTATGCTAGTACCATACTGTTTTGGTTATTATAACTTTCTAATATAATTTGAAATAGGGATGTGTGATGCCTCTAGTTTTGTTCTTCTTGATCAAAATTGCTTTATCTGTTTGGGGTCTTTTCATGTTACTAATTATCGTACTTTCATTTCAGCTTGAAGAACTCCCCTTAGTATTTTTTGCAAGGCAGGTCAGTGATGATGAACTCCCTCAGCTTTTGTTTGTCTTT
>NW_007792956.1:0-1680 GCF_000696425.1 Galeopterus variegatus
TTTTAGGCATTGGAAGTGCAATGAGGGAACTCATCCTTGGGGATGGAGATTGGGTATAATTTTGTAAGTGCAGATTGATGATGGTAATTTTATCTGAAAAAAGAAAGAGGAATCAAGAAGCAAAACCAGTGCCCTCAAAATGGGTTGTTATGAACAAGGAAGTTTTCTTAGAGTATTTTCTTTTTTCTCACACAGCTTACTGGTTGGTTTCTTGTAGGAATAAAGCATCCCTGCCTTTAAGAGTCACAAACAAAGCAAATCATCTAGGTGGGTGGACAAGCTGCTTCATGAGAATAGTCACAGGTTGGGGGACAGCAAGAGATGTGTTATGTAGGGGTTGATAATTTCAGGGTGAGACTCAGAGATGGTGTTCCTAAAACTCAGGAAAGAAACTCTTGATACATCACTCTTTTTCTAGCAGAGAGGTTACACCGACAGCAAGTGGCTGTGTATTCACTCTGAAGAGCTGGGATGGGGCCTGATATGGCATTCACTCTCCTTCATTAGATCTTTAGTTTTCTGCCCATGACTCTCCAGTCAAACAAGACTTTCCATGACTCCCTGAATATGCTGTGTATTTTCCAGATGCTGGCTTTTTTAAATGTATTTATTTATTTTTTAATTGATGTTGTTCTTTGTTTACAAAGCATTCTCTCTGAGGCTCAGTGTACCAAAATCCTATTCATCCATCAAAGCCAAGTTCAGTGGTCAATTCTTCCTTGAAGTCTTAGCTGGTCTGTCCAGCTGTAATCTCTTCTATTACTAAATCTTTTCAGCATTTTGTAGTAGGATGAATACTGCAGCCCTGGTTAAGCGACACGCTAAATTCTGTTAATGAGTAGCAGAAATCAATCAGCCAAGGAAAAGTCCTAGGATATAAGTAAACCCTAGGGTAGGGTTTGCTTCTCCTTGGTAGGAACAATTCAGAACTAGGAACCTCAGCACTGGCCCTGTTAGCCATATCATTGCACACAAGCCAGGGAAAAGGGGGCTTGAACCTAGTGCACAGAAAGCACCAAAGGGCATCCCAAACTGCAAGCAAAACTTATCTCTTTCTTCATCTCACTGGAAATGGAGGCTCTTGCCATTCTCCTAGGCCTCATTCTCCTGTTAAGGAGTCAGACAGGGTTGCACACACACTGTTATTGCTTGCACTTGGGTGCAACAAGGTAGACAGGGAGTGAGAGTACTGTTATCTTATGGCATATTCATGGTCTATACTGCCATGTAAGTAATAGCGATTTTTTAAAAATTTCCTCTTTCCTTTTGAGTTTATCTAGGGCAAAATTCTATGAAGAGGCTCAGCAAAACATTATTGAATAAATAAAGAATTACTACTGTACCCCTAAAAAAGTTCCAGAAAACATATCTCAGTGGGCATATTAATGTTTATTCAATTCCCCAATGTTTCTTTTTTAGCATCTAATACTGTAATTTTTAGGAATTTCTTCATGCTCTATTTAAAATTAACACAGAAAAATACCACTTTGGTTCATCTCATCCATGCTATTTCTATCTCTTAGTCAGTATTTTGATGTACTTTTGTGAGTAAATTTTAGTAGCAAAGTTAAACATTCCTTGGTAAACACTCTTCATCACATCAACCTCCCCCCCCAAAATGGCATCTGAGTAACTTCCTCTGAATTTCTGTAAATGACTAAGGATTGGTAATTATAACAC
>NW_007792957.1:0-1680 GCF_000696425.1 Galeopterus variegatus
TTGGACAGAAGCCTCTGGCTCTGCCCTGGTCGTGGACACAGCATAAACCTTGAGATATATCGTGACAACTAAAAAGCTAGATACCCAGAAGAAAGAGAAAAAGAAGATAACTAGGTTTTAGGATAAGGAACATATTTATTATATAACTCTGAGTAGAACTGGTAAATAAAAGAAAAAAAATATATAAAACATGATTTTACAGATCTTATTCTTGTAGAAATATCTAACATCGTAGTCCATAGTGAACTTACAAGTATATCATGGAACGGAGATATTTTATGGATAAAACTCTTTAATGCAGAAAGGACATGAAGGGAATGAAATTTACTGCTGAAAACTCTAAGAGTTTCTGTTAAAGTTTTACACAGAGGCAGCTCTTAGGCATGAGAGGAGTTCCAGATATCCAATCACCAACCAATTACATCTGCCATAGCACTAGGAGTGTGGCAGCTAGACATACCATGAGGATAGTGTGAAACTTGTCATGGTGTCTTAGAGAAAAAGCCTGAAGAAATGCATTAAGAAGAAAAATAATAAGCCTATTTTTTTCTGCTTTAAAAATCTTGGAGATTAATTCTTCATACTAATTAATCAAGTACTGATGATTCTCATAGAAATAAACATTTCCTCTAAGAATGGAGGCAACTAATAACATTTTCTTGGCAATAACAATTCAGAGATTGGAAATATATTTTGAATACAATATTTCAAATCTGACAGTAATTGATTATTTTACTTTCCTTAAACATTTATATTTTTCCCTCTCATAAAGGGATTTATTTTGAACACCATATTATCTCAGACTAAATGTGCTGTCTGAGTTCAAGAAGGACAGTATTTTCAACTCTGTAGGAAGTCACAGTTGCCAAGGAAAGATTTCAAACTGGCAGGTCAATTAGGAGAACAGACCCCTGCTTCTAGGCAAATTTCCATGCTGACTCAGAGCAGTGTGTCAGTGGCTGTGCTCTGTTGGCGAGGTATGTGACCTTACCAAATTTACATTTTATTTCTGGAAAAAACAGCACTGGGGGATTTTACAACTCATTTCCAGAATATAATTGTGGCTTCATAGACCACAATAGTACCAAAATTTAAAAACTAGATGAATTTTTTACATTCCATAATGGTTATTTGGAAGTTCTTTAATGATTTTTATCTAAAGATCTTTTAAAAATATTTTGTAAATTAGAAATAGAGCACATGTTTATCCAACAATTGGTCAGCCAATTAACAGACCTGTTTAACATGCAGGAACTAGTCATTTCAACTTTCTCTAACTTAACCAGTGAGAAAAACAGTGCATGTCTAAGTAAGGGTCACATATCCCCAGCCCACAGGTATTGTCAACTTAGGGCTGTTGCTGTCTAGCTTGTATTAGGAATAGACTAGAATATTTTGAGGGACTGTATTTTTCTTTTTCTTCAGAATTCTGGTGGGCAATTTAAAAGAACACTTTTTTAAAAAAAGGCTTATTGTGGTACACATCATTTGAAGCCATTGCTTCTGGATATATCAAGTAAATTTTTTAAGGTAAAATCTTAATATACCAGGAGGACGGATTTTTTTTTTTTTCTTCAAAGAACCCTATAGTGAAGGGCCGGCCCGGTGGCGCGCTGCTGTAGTGCGCTGCTTGGGAAGCGCGGCGGCGCTCCCGCCGAGGGTTCAGATCCCACATACAGA
>NW_007792958.1:0-1680 GCF_000696425.1 Galeopterus variegatus
GAGCTGCCTCTTCCTCAGCACGAGGTGAAGTGGAGATTGGGCAATCGGGTGGCAAATTCACTCTGGTTGACAACGTGGTTGGTTAACTGCATGTGAAAGCTACCTGCTCTCCTAGGCAGGACTGTAAGAAAAAACAATTCTCATCATGTAGGACTGTGGGAAAATTAGCATAATAAGCTCTGCCCAGCACACTTGTGTGTTAAATTAAGAAGAGCATTAGGCGAAGTATTGATCCTTCCTTTGTCAAAGTTATCCATTCATTTTAGGTAAGAGGTACCGCTTTATTAGTCACTAGCATTTATAAATAAATAGTACATTAAGATGTTTGAAGTAGTTGTGTTTTATAAGCGTGAATAAAATTCTGTCACCCTGGTATTTCACAGCAAGGATCCTGCCAGGGCAGCACTGGAGGATGGAAACTATGATCAAGCATTGGGCCTTCAGGACGCTACAAGTCATTGCTCATCCTAACAGATGTCACTCCAAGCCATTCCTGGGGTCTTCACTAGTCTTTGAGGACAATAATTTCAGCCTTTAACTCTACCAAAAATGTGAACATAAACAATGCTTGCAGTGGGATGAGACTGGTACACAAGTCATGATACGTTCTTCCACTCTGCAACCTTATAAAAAACATACCATCAAAATTAAGGCAATTCAAGCCAAAGCAATCCTCAGCAAAACAGTAAAGCCTGAGGCATAACACTACCTGACTTCAAATTATACTACAAAGTTGTAACCAAAATAGCATGGTACTGGCATAAAAATAAACACTTGGACCAGTGGAACAGAATAGAGAACCCAGAAATTAACTCACAGACTTACAGCCAACTGATCTTTGACAAAGGCAACAAAAACATACATTGGGGAAAAGACTTCCCCTTTAATAAGTGGTGCTGGGAAATTTGGATATCCATATGCAGAAGAATGAAACTAGACCTGCACCTCTCACCATATACCAAATCAACTCAAAATGGATTAAAGACTTAAGTATAAGACCTGAAACTGTAAGACTACTGAGGAAAAATATAGGGGAAACACTTCAGGAAGTAGAACTGGGCAAAGATTTTATGAACATGAGCCCCAAAGCACAAGCAACCAAAGAAAAAAATAAATAAATGGGATTATATCAAACCAAAAAGTTTCTACACAGCAAAGGAAACAATCAACAGAATGGAATGACAACCTACAGAATAGGAGAAAATATCTGCAAATTATACATCCGACTAGGAATTAATATCTGGAATATACAAGGAACTCAAGCAACTATACAATAAAAAAACAAATAACCCAATTAAAAAATGGGAAAAGGAGCTGGATAGACATTTCTCACACGAAGACATACAAATGTCCAACAGGCACTTTAAAAAATGCTTAACATCACTAATAACCAGGGAAATGTAAATTAAAACCACATTGAAATATTGCCTCACTCTAGTTAGACCAGCTCTAATGAAAAAGACGGAGAATGATAAATGCTGGCAAGGATATGGAGAGAAGGGAACATTCCTACACTGTTGGTGGGACTATAAATTAGTACAACCACTATGGAAAACAGTATAGAGTTTCTCAAACAACTACAGATAGATCTACCACACAATTCAGCAATCCCACTTCGAGGTATGTACCCAAAGGAATGGAAATCATCATGTTGAAGGGATACCTGCACTCCCATGTTCA
>NW_007792960.1:0-1680 GCF_000696425.1 Galeopterus variegatus
GGGAGCGCCACCGCGCTTCCCAAGCGGCGCACTATAGCAGTGCGCCACCGGGCCAGCCCTCAAGGAAATTTTTAAGCGACACTGCCACTTCTCCTCCACACCAAGAGTGTGTGGTGGAGAAAAATACAATGATTATTAATATGGTTTGGTGCCATTGTTTTGATTCATATTAAGATGCCGCCAGTTTTACACACCATTGCTTTTATACAATCAGTGCAAATGTCAACATAGTGAAAAAGGCAGTAATACATTCTAATGTAGTTATATTATTTAACCTCATGAACCCACTGAAGTGGGTCTTGGAGACTCCTAGTCTCCATGGACTATTCTTTGAGAACTGCTGGTATATATTTACCATTTATTGGCCAGGTATTATGCTTTACATAAAGTATATCTCAATCTGACCTCATTATTATCCCCATTTTACAAATGCAGCAGGTCAATGTCAGGGAGGTTAAATATTAAGTAACTTTTAAATCTACACAGCTTGTAGGTGGCACAGCCAGAATTCAAACTCAGATTTTTCTTTCTCCTAGAATTTTCTGACTTTATGCTCTTAATCTCCATACTACAACTAATTGTGCTATGTATCTTCTCATGCTAAAGAGCTGAATGTCTGACACATTCTTGACTTGGTCCTTACCGTGATGAAGGTTTCTGGTGCTTTTATGCCAGTCATTGGGTTCCTCTGTCCAACGTGACTTTATTTTGTGTTCTCTGTCGGTCCCAATCACCAAATTTATAGTTGACACATTCTTTTGTCAGCTAGCATGTATTCATCTGATAAATATATCCCAGTATTTGGAGGACCATCCACCTTCAACTCACTACATTGTTCTAGTGAAGCTATCTTCTGCTAGTTTGTCCGCCTTTCCCATAATATTTATTTTTTACTGAAAAATAATGGATTTAACATATCTGTGGGGTACAGAGTTGACTATCAATACCTGTGTACATACAGTGTGGAATGGTCAAATCATGATAATTAGCATGTTCATCATTATAAAACATGATCACTTTTTGTGTCCATTAACCAGTTTCTCACAAGCCCCCGTCCACCTCCCTCTTTCCCACAGTTCTGTTCTCTCCTTCTGAAAGTTCAATGCATTGTGGTGATTGTTCTTTCTTTTCTTTCTTTTCTTTTTTTCTCTTCCACTTATGAGTGAAGACATGCAGTATTTCTCTTACTCTGCATGGCTGGTTTCACTTAACATAATTTCTCTAAGCTCATACATTTAACTGCAAGTTGTGTACATATATCACATTTTTGTTTTCCAGTCAACTGTCAATGGACATTTAGGTTGGTACCGTATCTTGGCTATTGTTAATAGGGCTGCAATGAACATGGGAGTGCAAGTACCCCTATGAGCATGATGATTTCCATTTCTTTGGGTATATACCCAGAAGTGGGATTGCTGGATTGTATGGAAGATCGATCTGTACTTGTTTGAGAAACCTCTATACTGTTTTCCATAGTGGCCATACTAATTTACAGTCTCACCAACAGTCCTACCACATCCTCACTAGCGTTTGTTATTCTATCTTTTTGATAATAGCGAGTCTGTCTAGGGTGAGATGATATGTCAATGTGGTTTTGATTTGCATTTCCCTGATGATTAGTGATGTTGAGCATCTTTTCATATACCTGTTGGCCATTTGTATGTCTTTTTTTTTTTTCCT
>NW_007792961.1:0-1680 GCF_000696425.1 Galeopterus variegatus
GAAAGTCAACTTTCTTTAAAGAATACACTTTCTCCACTTTTCAATGTCAACTGATGGAGCGGTGGGTGTCTTCTTATCGATCCATGCATTTTGCTGGCATAGAAAGAGTCACATACTGCCCTGCAAAGACCAAGTGGTAAGATCCCCACATCAGAATAATTCAGTGAAATGGAAGCTTTTTCCAAGCCATGACAAAAGGTTAGTAAGGGACTTGGAACTGTGTAAGATATATGATTTTTCAAAATAATTAAAGCATTTAAAACATGTGAAAATCCAGGAAGCTCCTCCCCAGCCCCCTGGAGTCCACCAGCCTCTGCCAGGATCAATAGCACTGCTTTTTTCTTACTGTCTACTGGAAGACTGGGTTAGAGGCCCAGCCAGAGTAACTCCGAGGAGAACTATTTCCAAGTAAAACATTTGGTCTGAAGAACTTAAACAGTCTTTGCCACTATCTGGGTGAGAAGGGACGAGTCCTGGGAGCTGAGCTGAATCAACAAAGAGAGAAAGAAACAAAAAGCAAATCTAATGGAGATGTTCCTTTAAACATGTCAATATTTTCAAAGAAACGCAGCAATAGAGAAACCATATTTAAAACAGTACACAGCTTACAGCATTCGAAAAGTTATTACAGCAAGTTTCAAGAAAAACACAAAGAGTGCATAAGGCTTTCTAAATCTCCTGAAAAGTGGCCAAGCCAGAAAAGTCATTTAACCACAACTTCTCAAAATGCACATTTCAAGAAAGGCATAGGCTGGTTTATATGCACCTTGTTCATTTTTACAAGTCAGTTGGAAAAAAAACAAAAAAAACAAAGAACAAAAAAATACTATCTAAAAATGATTTTACTAAATGCCATTAGTAATAAAAACAGTTGTCATAAACAGAGTGCTGTTCTCAAGCTGGAATAATCGGATTCTGTCGGAAGAGAGTTGTAATTCTTAAAAGACTTCTTGCAACAACACGGCGCCATCCTGAAGCCGAGGAGACGGACTTCATTCTGCATGAGGTCTCTTAAGCCACCACCAGACACTCCTAGTCTACTGCCACAGGGAGAAGGCTGCCCGGTGAGCTGCCCCCAGACCGCACTTCCCTGTCACGTCGCAGACCGACTCCTTGGGGACATGCCCTGCCCGTGCCTGCCTCGCCTCCCCATGTCCCCATGCCTAGATGACTGCACCCGGGGCCTCGGCAAACCTTCTGACACCAGTCCCTGAAATCATGGCATTCAGCCTGACACTGTGAAGCTCAATGGGGCACATAAGGCAAGAAAGATGTTTAGTGAGGGGGCAGCAGGGCAGGGTGGGGAGAGCCACACTTTCCAGAGGCCAGGGTCGTGTTCCAGCACCGAGCCTGCTCTAGGTGGGTAACGGGTCATCGTCGCCTTTGCTGCACTTGCACTTGCAGCAGAGCACAAAGGGAGTAGCCAGGAGCAGGAACGGTGAGGCCACCAGGAGCAGGAGCCCAAATCCAGCAAAAATGCCCACGACCTGGAAGAAGGGAACAAAGGAATAGAAGTAGGGAGGGCTGGTATGTAGGTTCCACAGTTGAAGTGTAAATCACTCTGCCACCCACCTCTCCACCCATCCATTCATTACCCACCCACCCATCCATCCAACCCACCATCCATCTATCCATCCATCTAACCAACCATCCAACCCGCCATCCATCTATCCATCCATC
>NW_007792962.1:0-1680 GCF_000696425.1 Galeopterus variegatus
AGGACCCGTAAAGAAAAGATTCCCTTCTCATGAGAAGTAATAGCCACGAAAAGAGGGGAGTAACACTCCAAGTTTCTGCACTCATTACCTCTTTTAAAAAATTGGAATTCCTCTGGCATTCGATGGAATCAATAGGCATTGCATCATGCCTTTGGGGAATTTCAAGTTCTCTAGGAGCACACTGTCCCAGCCCAGCTCCTAGGAGATCAGCTGATCTCAAGGAAGGAATCTAACTTACATGCTGGGGACTGCAGGGTAGTTTTATTCCAACAATTCTGAGCAGCCTGAGACTGAACATCCGATGCATGCGGGCTTCTGTTACTCTAGCTACACAATTGTTTGAGTTATCTCATTGAGATTCCTAGGGGTGGGATCTACTAATAGATATAAAAGTAATATGAAATAGAAGTCCACTTGTTTTTTACCTGAAAGGACTCGTATCTGTGGTGGATTATGCTGAGAAAGATCAAACAGCAATAACATCATTTGGAATCAGTGCAAGAAATGTCAGCACTATTCCAGAGGGAGCTAACTAAAGGTGGAAAATCCCATACATCTGAAATCCATTCTAGTTGTTTACTAGAAAGCACAAATAATTGGTTGGTGTGGTGCAGGGAGGAAGGAGCCTCTTTTCTCCCTTCTTCTACTAGGAGAAACATAAGTATATAAGATGCTATGAGGCATCATAAAAAAAGCAACCTCCTGCTGACATTATGTGGTGGGGGGAAAGAGGCAGGAGCATTCAAAATTAACCCCGCCTCCTTCCCGTTTTACACCTATTTCACTATCTGGTGATGATTGATGCCTTTAATGAGGACAGAATTGCTGTTGAAATTTGAAGGTATTTCTGTGCCACCAAATAATAAGTTACTTTCAGAAGAATTTCAGCATCTGGCATAAATCCAAACCTCAGTTGGTGTGTATTTGGTCACTCCGAGAAGCAACCAACATATCTAAACTAACCAGAACGTTCCTTAGTTATTTTGGAGAAATGGAAATTGACATTTTCACACACCTGTAGGAAAATACAGCAGGTTGCCTTTTGGGGATATTATTACACTTTATTACACATCTGGAAGACAATTGAAAAAGTTAATTCAATAACCAGTTGCAGTTAGTATCCAAAGTATCTGATGATGAAATTTAGGAGTTTTGAAAATGTCTAAATGTGCACAGAATTCTTTACTTTTTCATCCAGATATCCAGTGCAATTGATTGGTCTGTGAATTTCTACTGGTCATGCCTGTAGTCCTTTACAATTATTATTTTATCAATCCATCCTCTCCTTGCCTTTCTAATTTGCCTGGCATACTGACCACAGTAAGAGAATAGTCTAAACCTCCCTATGCAATTGCTGGCTTTGCAGAATGACTAAATGATATGATCAGAACAGTGAGTAAAGATGAGAAGCAGGTGTCAACAGTACAGCCCCAGGCTCTTGGTGGACATTCATGCAATGCTATATCCAGAAGTAAATTTCTTAGAGCTTCTCCTATCTGGAGCTTTTGCCAACCAAGGGGAGGGTAGCATAGTGTTTTCAACCATCATTAGGCAGTGGCAAGCATGTATTAGAAATTTTTGATCACCAAATTGCAATGAAGAGTCAGCCTGTTTGTGAATTGTGCTTCAACTCCCTTGTCTCCACATAAGTATTTTGCAGGGCTGTGTAGAAGTAATTGG
>NW_007792963.1:0-1680 GCF_000696425.1 Galeopterus variegatus
CAAATTTACTACACTAATGCAAGATTTTAACAACATGAGAAACTGATTAGGAGGCCGTATGTTGGAACTCTCTGTACTTTCTGCTCAATTTTTCTGTAATTTGAAAACTGCTCTAAAAAATAAAGTCTATTAATTAAAAAAGCAAGAGCAAGAGAGAAAGACAGAGATAAAGTCTATTAATTAAAAAAGCAAGAGCAAGAGAGAAAGCCAGAAACAGTTGGGAAGAGAGAGGCTGGAGTATCACAAAGATTCAAATCCTGTTTCTCCCATTTATAATTTGTGTGAACTTCAGCCCTTACATTTTAGAGATTGGTTTTTCTCATCAGAAAATAAACATGATAATATTTACTTCCTAGAATTATTTGGGGTGTGACTGAGCTAACTCACGAAAAGCTCCCGAGAGAGACTGGTACACACTAGGCATTTGGTGTTTATTAACTAGTTTAGCTTTCTTTTTATTTATGGACATTAGTACTTGACATTTATTAAATGTTGTAGGACAAAAGGGTGCAAGAAATTGCCAGGAGCAGTAGCAGAAGCAAAGCAAAATTGAAGATGCAGGATATGATGCAAAAAGAGACCAACATTTGGCACTGCATAACCTAAAAAGCATCCCAGTCAGGATGCTACTATGAATAATATTTAGAATATATTAAGCAAATGAGGCATTGAACTTGCTCGATGTTTTAAAATTAAGTGGCATTCAAAAATGAGCAGTAAGGTATAGTGTGAGCTGACACTTTGTCCTTGAATTCTTCCCCCCTCAGAGGGAAGAATTCCAACAGAATGAAGAATTCCTCCAACAGAATGTTGTAAAATGATGGAAGGGTTTTGGCCACTGTCCAGTACGGCAAGAAATAGTCAAATGCAGCTAATTAGCACTTGAAATGTGGCTAGTATGACTGAAGAACAAAATTTCTTATTACATTTAATTAATTTAAATTTAAGTAGCCACGTGTGACTACTGAATTGGACAGTACAAATACTCTTAAAAAAAAAAGATAATGGGTCAAAGAAGAAATCACAAGAGAAATTAGGAAATACTTGGAGATGAATGAAAATGAAGACACAAGATAAAACTTAAGGGATGTAACTAAGCAGTGCCTAGAGGGAAATTTATAATTGTAAACACCTACATTAAGGAAGAAAGACCTCAAACCAACAACTTAACATTCTACCTTAAGACAATAGAATAGAAGAGCAAACCAAATATAAAGCAAACAAGGAAGAAAATAAGAATTTGAGCAGAAGTTAATGAAATAGAGACTAGAAAAACAATGAAGAAAATCAACAAAACCTGAAGTCATTTGTCCTCTAACTGTGACCTTGTAACTTTGTACCAGTCTACCAACCTTTCCCTGCCCACTCCCTACTCCCTTTTCCTACCTCTGGTCATCACTATTCTACTCTCTATTTCTCTCTTTTTTAAAAAAATTATTTTTCTTAATTAGCCCATGATAACTGTATATACTTATGGAGTACAATATATTTGGGCACATTCATACTGTGTGCAATGATCATATATGAGTGCTTAGTATATCCATTACCTCAAACATATGTCACCTCTTTGTGTTGGGAACATTCAACATTATCTTGGCTAGCTATTTAAAGATACACAGTACCTTGTTGCTGACTGTAGTCTCCCTCTATTGCTATAGAACACTAGATCTTATTCTTCCT
>NW_007792964.1:0-1680 GCF_000696425.1 Galeopterus variegatus
CTGAACATCACTAAAGGACATGGCACTTTATTTAGTATACTAGTTTCACAGCACCCGCCAGTATTTGGCTTTATCATTACTTTTTTCTGATCTCTCATTTATCTTTAGTTTAATAATTCTGTGTTCGTATAAAATATGTATTCACTGTAGGAAATTCTGAAAATACAGAAAAATAAAATCATCTGTACAACCAAAGACAACCTGTACATATATCTACACAAAAAATAGGATCATAATATAGTATTATAATTTGCTTCTGGGTTGGCCAGTTAGCTCAGGTGGTCAGAGCACAGTGTTATAACACCAAGGTCAAGGGTTCAGATCCCCATGCCAGCTAGCTGCCCCCCAAAAAGAAAATCTGTTTCTCCTCTCCTACTCACCACATTGTAAACATCTTCCTATGCCACTGAATAATCTACAACATCTTTTATAATAGTTACAAAGCTTTACAAGATACCAGTACACAATAACTTAGTGTATGCGCTACAATATAATTTGTTTGAAATTTTTAAGTATTATGAATGATACTGTAGATTCATAGAAATAGATTCCTATAGAAAATTTCTATAACAGATAAATATTTCGAAACCTTTTAAGTATATATGACTAACTCGACCTGTACAAAGTTTGTGCCACTTTACTGTCCCATTTGCACTGTCCCACTCCCTTGTCTCCTTGACATTTTTTTTCTTGACCAAGTTGATCATTATTATTTTCCATTTTTCCTAATCTTATTGATCTATGCTAGAAGGTGGCACACTACCACGGACCACTAGAGGGGAGGTAAATTGATGGACCTCAGAGCCCAACTCAGCAACCAACACAAACACTGTGAGAAGCCCTTGGGAGAGACAAAGGTGGCTGAGTTTGGGGAAGGGAGGAGGCAGTTTCTAGCAATGTCCTTTCCCTACATATACACACTGCCCAAGAAATTTAACTGCCTGACCTTTGGCCCCTATGGGTAATGGCATCACTGGGCCAGGGATGGGTGGGGATTAAAGGGTCCCTACAAAGCCCCCCTAACTTTTACCCACCAACTCCTTGGGTTTGGCATCCCAGTACTCCTTGAGATAGCTGCTCCCAGATAAAGGTAGCACCTGGAGGATGGGTACTGGGGGTTCCCTGGGGCAGGAGAAAATGTCAGCAGGCAAAAGGGAAAGGCTGAACCCTGAGGCTAACCCTAGTCCCTAAACTCATTTAGAGAAGGGAAAACCAGGACTCAGGCTTCTGACCTCCCCTCAGTTACATATTACTAGCCAAGGCAGCTGAGAGTCCCAAGGGAATAAGAGATGAGTACACAAAAAACTAACCAGACTCTGGAGGAAAACAAGCACTATGAAAGACAATAAAGAGAACAATCTGTTAGAAGCAGCAAACTAATGGGACAGAAGAATTGAAATTAAACATAGCAAGTCTCCTCAGAATGATAAGGATGATACTGGAGAGTTGTTTTGAAGAAGAACCAATTGAGAAAATTTAGTATGAAAAATATAATTGTTCAAAATAAAAATTGAGTGAGTTTAATAGCAGAAATAGATACAGCTAAAGAAAAGATTAATGATGGCCAGCCACCAAAAAGAGATTAATGAGGGCTGACAGGTTAGCTCAAGAGAGTAGTGCTGGGCCAGCCCGGTGGCGCACTGGAGAGTGCGCCGCTTGAGAGTGCGGTGGCGCTCCCGC
>NW_007792964.1:5886-6250 GCF_000696425.1 Galeopterus variegatus
GGAGCGCCACCGCACTTCCCAAGCGGCGCACTATCGCTGTGCGCCACCGGGCCAGCCCCAACTTTAACTTATTTAAGACTGTGCTTAACTATTGCTATTTTTTTATTCAGATAAATTCAGAAAAAGTATTCCTTCTAGATCAAAAAGTATAAACACATTATTTTTCTTAATATACACTGAACATCACTAAAGGACATGGCACTTTATTTAGTATACTAGTTTCACAGCACCCGCCAGCATTTGGCTTTATCATTACTTTTTTCTGATCTCTCATTTATCTTTAGTTTAATAATTCTGTGTTCATATAAAATATGTATTCACTGTAGGAAATTCTGAAAATACAGAAAAATAAAATCATCTGTAC
>NW_007792965.1:0-1680 GCF_000696425.1 Galeopterus variegatus
ACAAAGTACTAAAATTCAGAATGTACAAGGAACTCAGGCAACTTAACAGTAAAAAAAATAATAATCTAATTTAAAAATGGGCAAAGGAGCTGAATAGACATTTCTCAAAAGAAAACATACAAATGGCCAACAAGTATATGAAAAAAATCCTCAACATCACTAATCCCTAGGGAAATGTGAATCAAAACCACATTGAGGTATCATCTCACCCCAGTTAGACTGGCTGTTATCAAAAACAGAGAATAACAAATGCTGGCAAGGATGTGGAGAACGGGGACCTTTCTACACTGTCGGTGGGACTGTAAATTAGCACAGCCACTATGGAAAACAGTGTGGAGGTTTCTCAGACAACTACTGATAGAGTTACCATACGATCCAGCAATCCCACTGCTGGGTACATACCCAGAGGAATGGAGATCATCACGTCGAAGGGATCCCTGCACTCCTATGTTTATCACAGTTCTATTTACAATAGCCAAGAGTTGGAGCCAACCTGAATGTCCATTGACAGATGACCGGAGAAGAAAAATGTGGTGTATTCTACACAATGAAATACTACTCTGCCATAAAATAGAATGAAATTCTGCCATTTGCAGCAACATGGATGAACATGGGAAAAATTATGTCAAGTGAAATAAGCCAGATAAGGAAAGGGAAATACCACGTGTCCTCACTCCTAAGTGGGAGCTAAGAAAGAAGGAAAGCGTCTGCGTCGTGAGGCAGGCCCGCTGGGGCCCGCGGTGGCCAGCAGCCGGTCAGTGGGTCGTCCTGGACCCCGAGGAGCAGCGGGACGGCGCCGTGCACGGGTGGGCTGACGTCCGGCACCACCTTGGCTGGAGCGCTGGTGGTGACTGTGTCCGAAGCAAGGACTTCTGGGGCTATCTCATGAGTAAGCATTTCTGGGGCCCAGTAGCCATCAGTGACATGAAAAAGTCTCCAGAGACTGTCCGTGGACTGATGATAATTTGCCCTCTGTTGCTACTCTTTGACATCCACGGATTTGCAGACAAGGCGCGGCCTGGAAACCGGCTTCTATCTGCAGCCATGCAACAAACGAAGTAGCCGGGCTCATGCAGAGTGGACGGCTGATCAGGCAAGAGATGTCAAAAAGACGTCTGCAGAACAATGGAAAACGAAGAGCAAGCTCTTTAAAGACACAGCGTTGCCACCTACTGTTGCTGAGTCACTGATTTCATCATCCGAAGTTGTATTGCTAACGAAAATGTGCTGCATGCTATTTTTACCAACCATCCTACTTTTATGGAACTAGCTGAGAGTCCCTAAACCAACTCTCTGCTGCCTTACAAGTACTGAGTATTTTACTTGTCTTCATAAAGACTAGCTCACAACATGCAATTAATTTCATGTATCTGCAGTAATACATGTATGATCTGTTAGGATTTACAAAATGAGAAACCGGAGAGAACAGAATGTGTCACTGCCAGCACCTAAGGACTGCACATCCTTCACTTTCTCTTTAATGACCACAAGACAACAAACAGCTGGCCACATACCTAAGATTTCATTTCCAGTGTTTGAAAGTTATTTCTGTATTTCTATACAGTGTGTATATTGAGATGCTGTAACTTAATGATAATAAATGGTTTCAATATTTGTTAAAAAAAATTTGAGCATCACATATTGCACACAGGTATTGATATTCTATTGATATTCAGCTCT
>NW_007792966.1:0-1680 GCF_000696425.1 Galeopterus variegatus
TTCAGCTCAGAAGCCTTCCCAGAGCCCTGGCCCAACCAATCACGAGTACAGGGAACAGGTGACCTGTCCACTTGGCCCTGCTGTGACTGGAGCTAGGCCCTGCCCTGGGCCCCTCTGAATGACACGGGGTTCTGCAATCCTGGAATATCGGGGGGCACAGCACGGCGACCAGTGGTGTCTGCCATGGCGTGGGTGTGAGTGCAGCGTGCTCCTCAGGAAGAAGGCTTCACCTGCGGGGACAGCAGTTCCAGCAGATCCCCAGGGGTGTCCTCTCAGGGTTTCCACGGAGCAGGCTGCTGGGAGGCTAACTTTGGAGAATGGAAGCAGCAGCCACAGACGAGGGCTTGTCTAGCGGGGCACCAGGCTGAACGCCACACAGTAAGTCCCTCCAGTCCAGCGAGCCACTTTCAGAGGGGCTGAGCCACCCCCTCCTGCGGACAGCGCCTGGCCGAGGTGGTGTCCCATGGCCGGGTCAGCGAGCTCAGCTCCAGCCCCGCCGCTGCAGCTGGACCTGCCGGCTGGGCAGGCCCAGCACCCCACGGGCCACAGGAAGCAGACACCGTGCAGTAGGACTCTGGTGCCAGGTGGGACGGAGGCTCTTCCCCACCAGGAACTCCCAGGGACCTCGTGGCTCTTGGAGCCGGTGATGGCTGGAGCTGATGGGACCTCAGCTGAGCAGACTCCTTGTGCACCTGCAGGGGTCTCCACTCCCAGGATGGCAGCTCCCAGGGCCCGGCATTGACAGGGGTGTGTCCTTATGGGGGGATCACGTTGCCCTTCTCCAACAGAAACTGGAAAGAGTTAGCACTTAGGGACATGGGTGGGCTCCTGGCTGCCGTCCTGCCCCGCCTGTCCCCACGCTCCTGCACTGACACCTCTCTCTCTAGGTCACCAGTGACATCTTGTCCCTGAGGCCAGGAGAGTGAGTGAGGCAGGAAATGAGACACTGCCTCTTTGGCCCTTCACTGAGGCTCCCCCACCCTATTCCACAGAAGGCCACTGTTACTGCCACCCGTCAGGCCAGTGGCAGTCCTCAGTCCTAAACCAGCTCTGCCTCTGGCCCCTCCAGCAGCCTCGCCTTCCCTCTCTGCGTCCTGGGTCCCTGCCTTGGCTCCCGGTGGTCCCTCACCTCCTTTCCATGTGTCTGAGTCCACTCAGATGGCTCCAAAAAAGTACCATAGACTAGGTAGTTTATAAACCACCGCATAAAATGTTTATTTCTCACCGTTCTGGAAGTTTGAGGTCAGCGTGCCAGCACGGTCAGGCCCGGCCTAGGGCCCTTTCCCAGGCTGCACACAGCCAGCGTCCTGCTGTGTCCTCACATGGTGGAAAGAGAGCTCGGTGGCCCTCTGACCTGCTCTTAAAAGGGCACTGATCCCATCAGGAGGGCTCCACCTCCATGACCCAATCACCCCCAAGGCCCCGCTCCTGACACCCTCATGTTGTGGGCTGGGCTTTCAACACATGAACTTGGGGGTGTACAAACACTCGGCCCGTTGCAGTGGACTACCTGCCTCCTACACCCTCTGGTGCCCCAAAGGTCGGTGTCTTAGTTTAAACCTCTCCTCAGGTGGGGACACTGAGTTTGAGCTTGTAGTAGGTATTGTATTACTCCACCAGGAGGGACATGAGGCCTAGGGGACATGGGACCACAGGCTTCCCAATGAATTCCTTCGGCCA
>NW_007792967.1:0-675 GCF_000696425.1 Galeopterus variegatus
TGGCTGGGACAAACTTGATAGCCCCACTTTGGTTCGGGGCCTGGGGCTGGCCCCTTTTCCCGTTTGCCTGAGGTGGCAGTAAGGGATTTCCCTGAGCATCAGTTTTGGATCTACATTCATTTGCCCAATGTTTTCCTCTTTTACATCATGGACTTGGTGATGTAAAGTCCAGGAGGCTTGCTGACTACGGCTTTTGTCTGGTTTTCCTGACAGTTTTTAGCAAAATGACCAGGCTTGCCACATTTAAAGCAACCTTTATTAGCTAAAAAATCCTTTACTGTTTGTCCACTGAGGGCTGCGGCCATGGCTAGACCTTGTTGATAAGAGGAGCCAATGTCCGAGCAAAGACGAATATATCCTTGGAGGTCAGTTTTATTTTTGCGGGGCCTAATGGCTGCCTGGCATGCAGGATTAGCATTTTCAAAAGCCAATTGTTTTATATAATCAAGATTGGCATCCACATTGCCTAACAACCTATCTGCTGTTGTCATTAGCCGGTTAACAAAATCCGAAAAAGGCTCTTCAGGCCCTTGTTTTACTCCTATTAGTGAAGCACCTGAATCCCCCTTAGCTGGGAGCCTTCTCCAAGCCTTTAAAGCAGCTGTTTGAATTTGGAAAAACAGACCTGGGTCATAGTTTTTTTGTTCCTCAATACTAGAATAGTCACCAGAGCCG
>NW_007792967.1:1135-1680 GCF_000696425.1 Galeopterus variegatus
TGACTTAGTAAATTCCTGGGGGAGCCTCTTGTGGGGTACCATTCCCCCTTTTTTATTTTTTCAAGGCAAGTTTTTAGAGATAAGTGGGCTCTTTCAACAATTCCTTGGCCTTTATTAGCTAAAAAATCCTTTACTGTTTGTCCACTGAGGGCTGCGGCCATGGCTAGACCTTGTTGATAAGAGGAGCTAATGTCCGAGCAAAGACGAATATATCCTTGGAGGTCAGTTTTATTTTTGCAGGGCCTAATGGCCGCCTGGCATGCAGGATTAGCATTTTCAAAAGCCAATTGTTTTATATAATCAAGATTGGCATCCGCATTGCCTAACAACCTATCTGCTGTTGTCATTAGCCGGTTAACAAAATCCAGAAAAGGCTCTTTAGGCCCTTGTTTTACTCCTGTAAGCAAAGCGCCTGAATCCCCCTTAGCTGGGAGCCTTCTTCAAGCCTTTAAAGCGGCTGTTTGAATTTGGGAAAATAGACCTAGGTCATAGTTTTTTTGTTCCTCAATACTAGAATAGTCACCGGAGCCGGTCAACATATCAAG
>NW_007792968.1:0-338 GCF_000696425.1 Galeopterus variegatus
TACCCTAAGTGATACTGTTTACTGAAAAAAATCAAGCATGAAAACCTACTCTGTTTATTAGGATGCAGCATTCAGTAATAGCTATTTTTTTAGGAAGAAAGAAAAGAAAAGCATTCTTCACACTCAAGAAAGTTGGCGTCTACTTACTTGTTAATGAAGTTCTTATGTGTGAGCCTGAGTTGGGATGCATCATTCTAGATATTTTATACGTGTCATTTGCTATAGCACACACAACAGTTGTGAGCTGTAGATGACAATGGCCTCAATTTACAGATAGGGAAAAGGAAACTGAAGCTCACAAGAGCTTATGATGTTGGTCAACCCAGATAGGTCCAAAC
>NW_007792968.1:5945-7625 GCF_000696425.1 Galeopterus variegatus
GCATTACACAATATAATCATTATTTGTGTTCTTTTACTAATTTCTCGCTAACCTCCCCCTCATCCCCCTTTCCCACCTCTAGTAGACTCAGTTCAAAAATAAAAATAAAAATAATAAATTAGAAATGAATAAAAAAATTTAAAAAGAAAGATACAACAATCAAAATAATTCATTGAACTTTCAAAAGGAGAGAACAGAACTGTGGTTTCTTCTTTTTTAAAAGGTCATTTAACTCTGGCACATAAAAATTTAGTCTCATCGTTAGCATTTCTGGCTGATGTCCCATGTAAAGACACCTTGGTAAAGAAAAATTCTGATATTTTCTCACAAACCAGTGATTTTTAGAACACAGTATGCTGAACTGGTTAGCATCGATATTTGGCTTCTTTGGCATTGGAACTGTAACGCTCAGGTAGGAGCAGATGGCATTCCACACAAAGGCAACGGTCCCTCTGGGCCAATGACCAAAACCAGAAACTCCTAACTTACAGGCCCTATGAACCTAGAGCCTCAGTGACATGCCTTAACGGGAATCAGGAGCAACCATAAGACACTTTCAGATATAGAAACATGAAATATATGCCAAAATTAAATATTATATGTACTTGTCATTGCTCCCCAACTGAAACTACTTCCTTGCTCACTCAAGATTTCAAAGATAGTTAACGCCATGGTTTATTTCTGTAATTTTTAAAAACTCATGGACTGTTTAGCCCCTACCTTCTACTTCCCACCTTTATACAGCCCAGGGTAAAGGTTTAAGATGGAGATCTAAAGAATACAGTGGAAGGGACTCTGCTCTCCATGTGGTATTATGGTTAGAACTTCTGTTGTTGCAGTAGAAAAAGTGTAGGCTGGAGAAATGCTCATAAGGAAAAAAAATCGTACATCCTCTAGGATCCAAACCAAAGAACACCTGGGCTTCCCTGAGCTTTTGACTTAAAGCAAATTAGTTCCATCATCAAAATGGTGTCCAACAAATATGTCACAGACACTAGACACTTGTATTCATCACAGTCATCCTGAACTTTTGTTTTTCTTCTGTGTTCTTATTTGCAAATGGTTCAGTTTTCATGCATTTAATGAGCTGTTGAATTCAGTTTGCTAGTATTTGGTCAAGGATTTTTGCGTCTATGCTCATATTAGTCGGTATCTGTTGCTTGTAACAGAATATCTGAACCTGGGTAACGTAGAAAGGAATGAAATTTATTTCTTACACTTTTGGAGGCTGGGAAGTCCAAAGTTCAGGGGACATATCTGGTGAGGGCCTTGTTGGTGGGTGGTGACTCTTCACAGCAATGCTAGGTGTCACATGGCAAATGTCTGAGCAAGACAGAGGGCTAAGACTGCTCACTCACTCTCCTTATAAAACCATCACAGACACGCCCATTACTCCATGAATGGATGAATCCATTCACAAGGGTACAGTCTTCACAATCAAATCATCTCTTACAGGCTCCATCTTTCAATCACTGTAACAGGATTTCCCACCCTCATCACTGTCACAGTGGGGATTAATACATGAACCTCTAGGGGACACAATTCAAACTGTAGCTGTGTTCACCAGGAAACTTGGCCTATGGTTTTCTTTTCTTATAGTGTCCTGGCCTGGCTTTGGGATCACAGTAATGCTGGCCTCATAAAATGAGTTTGGAAGCATTCCCTCCACTTCAATTTTTT
>NW_007792969.1:0-1679 GCF_000696425.1 Galeopterus variegatus
ATTTATTTATTTATTTATTCATTTACTTTCAAGGTGATCAGAGGAAGCAAATAGAAACTGAAGCTTTAATCAAATGTAAAGAAAAAACTGTTCTGAGATTGAATCTGAATTAAAGTCGACATTAGTGGTCACCGGGCAAACTCTTAAAGGAAGGAAGACATTGTTCCTCATGCCTGTCCTCTAATAGAAATGTTAGCAAGCTTTGGATTGTTCATTTGAGAAATTTTTCTTAATGCCATTAAAAGGCAAGCCAGTGATTAGACTTTCAGTTGGCGTACTGTGATGTATGGTGATGAAAGGAAACAGGTTTGGCATGCCTCCGTTTCATCAAAAATAAGAAAATATGTAGTTCATTTGTGAAGAAAAGACTCTAGATTTCTCAGATTGGGATGGAAAGCAGAGACTTAAAGGGCAGAGCCATAGCTGCCTCCTAAGGAGACCCCACAAAACCTACAAAGCTTCAAAAAATGACAAGTGCCTCAGTACGAATGTGAGGGCGTTTGTCCATGTGATGTGGAAAAGAGGTTCTTTCCATAGTTTTCCTCTAGGGAACAGAATTTAAACTGTAGATGGACCATACAAAGCAAGGGCAGTGATTATTTCTCTGAGTCTTATGGCCTGCCTTATTTCTTGTAAGTTACACTCAGACTAGCAAAGTGGGGTGTGAGCAGGCCCACCCCTAATTATGGAGTATCTGGGCAACGGTAGAAATGGAGGCCCATATACCATGGATCTCAATATGTGCCAGTAATCAATCAAACTAACACATTGCTCAGCAAAATATGCTCTATCTTCTTAATTGTCAAATATATCTTCTTGTCAATTGGCCTGGGGTAAGGGTGTTCCTGGAAGAGAGTTTGTTGTTTTTCATAACAGAAGTCAGAACACAAGCAATGGGGCCAGTCTATAGCTAAATCAGCACATATTATTCATTTTCTAAGGTAGTCCTAATTTCAAATATGCTATTCTGTGGTCTGACCATGTATCAGATATGGTTTGTAGTTTTTAGTCGATCACCAGGTGTGCATGTGTGAAGGTCTAGTGTTTCTTAAAATGGTAGCATTGGCATTTTTGTTGGGATAATTCTTTATTGCATAGGGCTGCTGTGAGCATTGCAGGAATGTTAGCACCCCGACCCTTTTTCATTAAATGCCAACAGGACACCTCAGTCACTGACAAGTTAGAATATCCCAACTTGTTTTCAGATGCCACCTGGAGGGGGTGGTACCGCCCCTGTTTAAAACCTCTAGTAGATTATATCTTCAGTATTTCCTGTTAACTGCAGTGGTGAACATTTATTGGACACTTTCTGTATGTAAAATACTGTCGGGCTCTGGGTTGAAAATAGAAGCTTGATCTAGTGACGTGTGAGGCTGTGTTGCCAGTGGCATCACTGAGAGAGCTAAGGAAAATGTGTAAAAATTATTACTTCTTAGATGCTTATTGTCTTCAGTCTGTATTGTCACAGTGGCACGGAGCCCCATCATGATAAACCGAACTTTTAAAAGCACTGGCGTTTTCCTCATCCTGTATTTGGTCTGTAAAGAATATACTTGTGATTTTCGTTACAACCACTGTGTTAGTCTTTTTGATAGCAAGAAATAGGTATTTACTCACCTTGCTTCAAACAGGTATTTACTTTATTATGAGGATACTCTTGGGAATAAGTAAGACTGGGC
>NW_007792970.1:0-395 GCF_000696425.1 Galeopterus variegatus
TCAATGAGCTGGCTCTGTTGAGTTTACTTAGATCGATTAGCTTGGTCTGATTAGTTTTCCTAGATCGATTAGCTTGGTCAGATTAGTTTTCCTAGATCAATTAGCTTGGTCTGATTAGTTTTCCTAGATCGATTAGATTGGTCTGATTAGTTTTCCTAGATCAATTAGCTTGGTCTGATTAGTTTTCCTTGATCGATTAGCTTGGTCTGATGATTTTGCCTAGATTGATTAGCTTGGTCTGATAATATTTCCTAGATCGACTAGCTTGGCCTGATTAGTTTTCCTTGATTGAATAGTCGGGTCTTATTAGTTCTCCTAGATCTACTAGCTTGGTCTGATTTGTTTTCCTAGATCGATTAGCTTGGTCTGATTAGTTTTCCTAGATCTACTAGCTT
>NW_007792970.1:728-1679 GCF_000696425.1 Galeopterus variegatus
TTTTCCTAGATCGATTAGCTTGGTCTGATTAGTTTTCCTAGATTGATTATTTGGGTCTGATTAATTTCCCTGGATCGAAAAACTTGGTCTGATTAGTTTCCCTAGATAGATTAGCTTTGTCTGATTATTTTTCCTGGATTGATTAGCTTGGTCTGATTAGTTTTCCTAGATCTATTAGCTTGGTCTGATAATATTTCCTTGATCGACTAGCTTGGTCTGATGAGTTTTCCTTGATTGATTAGTCGGGTCTTATTAGTTCTCCTAGATCTACTAGTTTGGTCTGATTTGTTTTCCTAGATCGATTAGCTTGGTCTGATTAGTTTTCCTAGATCTACTAGCTTGGTCTGATTAGTTTTCCTAGATCGATTAGTTGGGTCTGATTAGTTTTCCTAGATTGACTTGTTGGGTCTGGTTAGTTTTCCTAGATGGATTGGCTTGGTCTGATTAGTTTTCCTTGATCTACTAGCTTGGTCTGATTAGTTTTCCTAGGTCGATTAGTTGGGTCTGATTAGTTTTCCTAGATCGATCAGCTGGGTCTGATTAGTTTTCCTAGCTCTATTAGCTATGAGCTTGGTCTGACGAGTTTACTTAGATCGATGTTCTTGCTCTGTTGAGATTACATAGATCGATGAACTTGGTCTGATGAGTTTTCTTAGATCGATGAGCTTGGTATGATGAGTTTACTTAGAACGATGTTCTTGCTCTGTTGAGATTACATAGATCGATGAGCTTGGTCTGATGAGGTTAAGTAGATCGATGAGCTTGCTCTGTTGAGTTTAGTTAGATCGAAGAGCTTGGTCTGCTGAGTTTATTTTGATCGATCTTCTTGGTCTGATGAGGTAACTTAGATCGATTAGCTTGGTTTGATGATTTTAATTATATCGATGAGCTTTGTCTTTTGAGTTTCCTTAGATCGATGAGCTTGCTCTGTTGACTTTATTTAGATCAATG
>NW_007792971.1:0-1679 GCF_000696425.1 Galeopterus variegatus
GCGGCTGGACAGGCACCAGCCTCGGCTTGCTGGGAGGAGGAATGGGTCGAGCCTCGAAGCGAGGGAACCAAGCTGCCGCAGGGCAACCGGCCAAGCACCTACCCGGTGAGCTCCATCCTGGCCCGCGGCGCCAGGAGGGACCCCAGGGCAGGACGGGGAGGCGACTTACCACCGCTCCATAGTGGAGCCCTTCTTCCTCTTGCCCCGGGGGTACTCCAGCAGGCAGACGAACACCCCTGCTGCGCTGAGGCGCTGCGGTTAAGGAACAGCCCAGCTCAGCCTGGAGGGCCACCCTGGGCCCTTGTGTTCAGAAAACAGAGGTGGGGCCGCAGCCCAGGGACACACAGTTGGGACACAGCACGCGGGGCTGCAGCAGGTAAACAGGTTCGGCCACTCAGCCGCTGTCCCGCCCCCTCCCCGTGGGCCCGGGTCCACACAGGAAGGATACATGGAGTAGGCGCCAAAGTACCACTGCGTGAAGCGCCCGGCGGTGGCCACGATGCCCCCGGTGACAAGGACTGTGGGCGACAGGGAGTTAGGAGCACTGTGCGGGCCCCCCGCCCCCTGGTGGGGTCCTGGGGCCTCAGCCACCCCCTCTCTGCCCACGGTGGGTCGCCGGGCCCCCGCAGACCTGCCCTCCGCTCACAGCCGTCAGTCCCCTGCAGCTGCATGGGCAGGGGTCTGGGACCCTTCCCCATGCCTGGGGCACCACTATGCATGGGAGCTGCAGAGGGAAAGCCCGGCCCGGAGGCCACTCAGCAGCTGGACACTTGCTGATCTCCCCTTGTCATTTTGGGTTTTTGCTTTGCACATTGAAACACTAATTGTTGGTTGGGGATTTCTGTATCTTCCCAGTGGGTCGTCCCTGTCGCATTCCATGGGCTCCTCTCCATCCCTGTCTGCGTGGCCCACTTTCATATCAGTCCCTGCCGGGCGCTGCCACCACCACATCTTCCTTCTGGTTGGTCCCTGTCGCTGTCCTATCGTTCATCTCCGACTCCATTGGTCTTGCTTTCTGGAGCCTCGTGTAAGCGCAGGTAACTGCATCTTTTCTCCCCAGTAGTTGCTTTTTCATATTGTGGTAAAACATGCATAACGTAAAATAAACCATGTCGAGTGTGTAGTTCAGTGGCATTACATAATCCACGGCATGCGACCATCACCCCCGTGCACCTCCAGAATTCCTAGTAACTACATACCTGTAAGTGTAAGCTTTTTACATATGTGTACCCCGTGTGAATCAAGATTTCCCTGTCCCCAAAGTGCCCTCTGTCCCTGTCCAGTCCAGACCTGGCCCCATGCATGGCTTCCGTTGTGCAGCCAGGGTTGATGCTCCTCTGTGGGGCTGCATGGATCAGTAACTTTCTTTTTCTTTCTTTCCTCGAGTAGCTTTCTATTGTATGAATTGACCACTGTTTATCTTTCCATTCTTCTATCTTTGGGACATTTTGGTTGCTTCCAGTTTGGGGCTATCATGAAGAAGTTGATATAGCTGATTTTTTTTTTTTTAAGCAATACTTTATTGATGGTGATTGGAGATAATTTGAACTTAATCTTATTTTGTGTTTTCTCTTTAAATAGTTTATGTTTCTTCCCCTGCCTTCTGCGGACTTGATCAAACTTTGTCTAACCCTTCCTTTCCTACACAAGTGTGGAAGCGACATATCTGGTTATATTTT
>NW_007792972.1:0-1679 GCF_000696425.1 Galeopterus variegatus
AGTGCTGCCAGCAAACCCAAAGCCTTGCAGCAGGCGAGGAGGTGGGAACTGAGGAGAACAAGCTACATAGAGGCTGACTGGGTGCCTCTCTTAATTGGTTTGGATGTCCTGGGATTCTTACCTCTGTCCTCAGGCATTATTTTTGTTGCTTGTTGTTTTTGCTAGGTTGAGGGCAAGAGTAGTGCCTTGATTGCCACGCTTGATGGCAATGTGAGAGTGAACACAGGTTGCTAGCAGTGTTTGCATCAAGTCTGGTGTTGTGTGATCAGCAGGCGTCTGTGTTCACTGCATCCCTTGGCTCTGCCCTATTGTGAGAATGTGTGGAGCTGCCCAGCAGTGTGACACTCTTTTAATGGGTGTTTAAGTATACTTGATGAGAGGCTACAGTTCAGTCTTCTTCCTTCTCAAAATAAACCTTATGTTTTACATTACTACTAATTGCTTCCTGGCTGTCCTTAAAAATGTATTTGAATAATGAAATAGCGTGACCCAAATAGAACAGAGCGGGTGATATGTGATGAAGCAAAGATGCAGGTATTTTGGGGGCAGGAGTTTTGGTCATCTCTGACATTTGTATGCAGACTGACTCCTGTTCTAAAAGAGAGCTTTGTAAGCACATGATGGTTTTTGGTTATTTTTAGATGGAGATTTGGACAGGGAGTGTTACTGTGATGTAACAGAGTTCTCATTTAATATCTACTTTAAAATAAAAACTAGTCTCAGAAGCTTTGAGGTGCAGTCTTCACCTTGGTATGTTGGAGTGGCTCACTCATCCACTGCAGGTGTCTGTCCCTTCGCAAGTCTCTAGCCTTTGAATTCACAACAGCTTGTCCACAATTCGCTCTGTTGCCAGTATGGAGCCTTGTGCAAGGTGAATGTTTCTGCTCATGAGAGTTGTTCTGGATCCTTGACTTCTCAGCACACTTTTCACCTCAAAGACATCTACTGCAGCTGGCTTCCAGGCCTAGGTAACAAAGACTGTTTTCTCCCACCTGGGTGGGACTGATCCCAGGAGCCCAGTAAATGACATCACCTGGAGAGTTCTTTTATAGTAGATTTATTTCTACATGTGGGCGTTGATGTTGGGGACTTCCCTGAGTGGGTAAACAGCTTTTGTTATTCTGAAAAGAATTTCAGCAACTCTGGAAAGCTCTAAAACCTGGATGGCTGCCACTGGCCCTGCTGGAGGGAGGTGGTATGAAAGAAAAACTGAGTCACAGGGAGTGAATAGTGGTTGGAGATAAATCATAACAACAGCGTAAATGAAACATTTAGGTTAGGTTTGCTATATTGCCCTGGTGGTTGATCAGCAAAAACAATATAGCTGTATGTTTGTCCAGTGACTTAGGAAATTGTGGTCATTATACTGTACTCCAACTGATTAAAATGAGGATTGTTACACACTTGGAGATAAATTTTTAAACTGAGACCAAACTATTTGCAGTGTTTTATAAAACAAAGTAATACTGATCTGCCTAGATAAGCTTTTTTTCCCTAGAACGTTCTGATAAATAATCGTAGCAAAGGCAAAAAGTAGCAACGAAAAATGATAGAATGGATGCTGGGATTGAAATGTTTCATCTTTCAGTTTACTTTTTTTTTGTCTTTTTTTTCGTGTCCGGTAACGGATCGCAACCCTCAGTGTCACGCCCGTACCGGACCGGGACCGGCAACGGGAT
>NW_007792973.1:0-1679 GCF_000696425.1 Galeopterus variegatus
AATCCCAAATCCTTATCACTAGCTCATCATTTGTACATGATCAAACCCTTATTTAAACCTCGATACTCATTTTTAGCCACTCTCTATCAATGTTTTTACTTCTTCAGCCACACCAATCTTTTCAGTGCATGCACAATTCGAGTTCCTGTAATTCTCAGGACCTTTGAACATGCTGTAATGTCTTTATATACATACATACATACATATATATATATACACACACACATATGAAGAAAAATGACATTCATTGCTTACAGTTTCTGAGGCTGAGAAGTCCAAAGTCCATCTGGTGGTGGCAACAGTGACCCAGGGGTCTCACATTGCAAGATGGTGGAAGCAGAGAGAGCAGAGAGAGACAGACAGACTCTTCTCTTCTTTTAAAGCCCTCAGAACCATGCCCCTGACCACCATTTTATTTATTATTTATTATTTTATTTTTATTTTTTATTTTTTAACTTCTCAATATACATTGTAGTTGATTTTTGTGTCCCTTTACCTGTTTTTCTTTTTCCCCTCCCTCTCTCTACTCCCCTCCCCCCATCATATCTGTTCACTTGTCTTAACAAGTTACAGGAATTGTTGTGATTGTTGTATCTTCTCCCCCACCTACCCTCTATTTGTTCGTATATTTATTTATTTATTTGTATATTTATTTATTTATTTACTTTTAACTTCCAGGGGCCGGCCCGGTGGCACACTGCTACAGTGCGCCGCTTGGGAGCACGGCGGCGCTCCCGCCGAGGGTTTGGATCCCACATAAATACCGGCCACTCACTGGCTGAGCGAGGTGCGGGCGCAACACCGAGGGTTGCGATCCCGTTGCCGGTCCCGGTCTGGTAACGGCGTGACACTGAGGGTTGCGATCCGTTGCCGGTCACGTAAAAAGACAAAAAAGGAAAAAAAAATAAAAATAAAAAAAAATACTTTTAACTTCCACAAATAAGTGAGAACATGTGGTATTTTCTCTTTTTGTGCTTGACTTATTTCACTTAATATAATTTTCTCTAAGTCTATCCATGTAGTTGCGAATGGCAGTATTTCATTCTTTTTTATAGCAGAGTAGAATTCCATTGTGTAGATATACCACAGTTTCCTTATCCACTCATCTGATGATGAACATTTTCTGTACCAAATAATCTCCTTGACTCACACCACTTAAGTCCTATTGTTAGGCAGGTCCATGACTCAGGATTTTCCTAACTTCATATTCTAATCTAGGTGGCTTTTGTTATTTCTTTTCATATTATCCAGTTATTACCAAAAAAGGAGGTAACACAGCGTTAATGTGTGGTTTCTTTTCCCTGTATGATTTATTTTTTGTCATACGTACTGATTAAAAGTTTTATCAGGCCAGGGACCGAGCCCATGTTGTACAATGGTACACATTCTGCACTTTCCATTGCACCAGTAGGTTTCAGAATTTTTGCCCTAATGATTTTGTGTGTGTTTGTGTGTGCATGTGTGTGTATGTGTTTGTGTGTGTGTTTTTGGTCTGTGATATCCTTTATTGCCACTTTAGTTCATTTCAATCTTGTCTTAGCCTTATTTAAAAATTAAATAAAGTACTTTAAAAAATAATTAATTAAAAAGTAAGTACTTTAATTAAAAAATTAAGTACTTTACTGTATACGCCCATCTCTATCTCTGCTATTCTTATCCATCCTGTTCTTGAAATATGA
>NW_007792974.1:0-201 GCF_000696425.1 Galeopterus variegatus
TTTCCTAAGAGGGTGGTAATGAAAGGTGGGGCCTTGAAGAAGTGCTTGGATTATAGGATCACGCCGTAATGAATGGATTAAAAACGTTGGTCATGGGCATGGTTTGGAGGGGTTTAAAAGGAGAACACAAAGAGTCTGTCTCTCTCTCTCTCTGTGCTCTCTCTGCTTCTACCATCTTGCCATGTGAGACCCCTGGGTCAC
>NW_007792974.1:1201-1679 GCF_000696425.1 Galeopterus variegatus
GTCACTGTTGCCACCACCAGATGGACTCTGGACTTCCCAGCCTCAGAAACTGTAAGCAATATATCTTCTTTTCTTCACAAAAAACCCAGGTTCAAGTATTTGTTATAAGCAACAGAGACACACTAATACACCATCTAACTTCAGGCTCCACTCAAGTCCCACCAATTGTCCCTAAAGCACCATTTGCAGCCACAGCACTCAGTTCGGAATCATACATCACATCTGTCATCATGACTTAGTATCTTTCAGTCTGGAACATTCCCTCAGTCCTCCCTTGACTTTCTCGATCTTGACACTTTTTTTTACTGACTTTCTCAATCTTGACACTTTTTTTTAAATTGTGGTAAAATATTGATTACATAAAACTTACCACTTTAAAACTTTTGAGTGTACATGTCAGTGGTGTTACATACATTCACATTGTGGGGCAACCATGATCACCATCCATCTCCAGAACGTTTTCATCTTCCCAAACTAA
>NW_007792975.1:0-1678 GCF_000696425.1 Galeopterus variegatus
AGGGGATCCAGAGAGAGGGACACGAACAGTAAGGGGACTTCTGCAAAGAGTTAAAATGCTGCATGTTAGGGGTAGGGCAGGTGATTCTTGGCTGTCTCACTGGGAGCAGGGTGCAGCCTTCAGAGGATGCAGCCATGAAGAGCTGGGAAACAGGCCAGATTCCAGAGTTGGATAGGAGGACAGATGGGCGAAGACTAGGAGAAGCCCACAGCATTGCAGAAAAATGTTGGCACCTGGGCAGAATTGGCTCTCAAGGAACCACAGCCAATCCCCAATTTGTGTTTGATGTGCATTGTCCCCTTCCTTCTTGTGTTAGTCGGCTCATTCTGTTATATGTGATAAAATGCCATTGACTGGGTAGCTTAAACAATAGACATTTGTTTTCTCACAGTTCTGGAGGTTGGGAAGTCCGAGATCAAGATGCCAGTATAGGGGGTGTCTGGCGAGGGAGGGCATTCTATTCCTGGCTTGTAGACAGCCACGTTCTCCATGTGTCTGGAAGGGCGGGGGAGGGGTCTGGTGTCTCTTCTTATATGGGCTCCAATCCCATCATGAGGGGCTCCACTTTCAAGTCTTCATCTTAACCTAATTACCTCCCTAAGGCCCCATCTCCAAATACCATCACATTGGGCATTATGACTTCAACATGTAAATTTTGGAGGGGCACAATTCAGTCCCTAGCACTTCCTTATGACTGCTTTTAGTAACACGGGCCTGCGGCCCATCGTTTCGTTGCCTGAGAGACATTACAGAGTCATGGGAAGGGAAATGAATAGAGACAGAAGGCCTGCTTTAGGTTGGGAGGAGTGAGAACCATGTGAGCTCTACAGGAAGTCAGACCATGTGTATGTTTGCTTGGGCTGCCCTAACAAAGTAAAGTAGACTGGGCAGCTTAAACAGCAGAAACTCATTTCCTCACAGTTCTGGAGGCTGGAAGTCCAAGATCAGGGTGTGAGCAGGGTTGATTTCTCATAAGGCATCTCTTTTGGGCTTGTAGATGGCCATCTTCTCCCTGTGTCTTCACATGGTCTTTCCCCTGTGCGTATCTGTGTTCCAATCTTCTCTTCTTATAAAGACACCAGTCATACTGGAGTAGGGCCTGCTCTAATGACCTGATTTTAACCTAATAACCTTTGTAAAGATCCCATTTCCACATACAGTCACATTCTGAGGTACTGGGGGTTAGGAATTTTGGGGCAGACACAATTTTGCTCATAACACCAGGGATCCAGCTGCAGCCCTGTTGCTTACTAGCCATGTGGTTACAGGAAATTACAAAGCCCTACGAGCCTCAGGTTCATCATCTGTGAAATGGGTGTCATAATGAGTTTGTCTTGCAGGACTGTTGAAATGTATGCAATGTATGCAAAGCACTTGGCACAGTATCTGACATGTATTAGATTTTTAATGCTTGGCAGTTATCTGTATCACTATTTGGACCTCAGATCCTACTAGCCTCTCCTCTGGGAAAGTTATTGCTTTTGTTGTCATCTAGGAGAGCTCACAGAATATGCAGCACAATAGTACAAGGAATACCAATTCAGCCATAAGTGTTGCTTCAAAGATAAAACTAGGTAAGATTTCCCTCCTAGAGGATCTATTATTTCATGTGGGTGTCGGGAGTCTTCCCCAGCTGGATGCAACTCAAAGCTTGTAGAATCTGAGTCAAGGACAAAAC
>NW_007792976.1:0-1678 GCF_000696425.1 Galeopterus variegatus
AACTTGCAGAAGGAGAGAACAAACCTAAGGTTACTGTAGATGAGGGTTTGGGGAGGAACAGATCAGGTAAAGGGCATAAAGAAAAATCATGATTTGTAATAATGAATATGCTAATAATAATTTTAAAAGAAAAAAATTAACGCTCTAGGAAGTAAAAACTTGAGCAAGAGCTAACATATAAAAATTTCATTATATAGGAAATGAAGGAACAACATTACCCCTTAAATCAAGATAAATGCCTACAAAGTACAAGGCACATAAAGCATAATCCAGGAATACATTTGCGGGTGTCTCAGATAGTGGCCTTCAAAGGGGGTTGTATATAAGACTCATCTATGATGTTTTTAAAAACACAGATGCCTGAGCCCTACAGCCAGATTTAGAATGTCCATGGGTACTCCCAAGTACTCAGATTTAAGATCCATGGACAACCCTCACATGCCCCTTGAGCCATAAACCACTGGAGGAGAATAGAATTAGAATAAACTATGACTCATGTATTCATGTAGTTTGACTGTGGAGGATGGTTATGAAATGAGGGAGAGAATGGGAGTACAACTAGGAGTGACTTCTTAAATAAGTCAGGCACAGAAAGAGAAATACCGTATGTCTTCACTTGTAAGTGGGAAGAAGAGTTGGGGGGAGACAGAGAGAGAGAGAGAGAGAGGAGAAACAATAATAAAATATTGAACTTTCAGAAGAAGAGAACACATCTATGGTTCCTAGAAGTGAGAAAAGGGGAGGAGGAGGGGGTTTAGGGAGTAATGGGGTAACGCCCAAAGAGTAATTACAATTTGTAATGATGAATATGCTAATAATTTTGATTTGATCATCACATACTGTACACAAATACTGATAGTCAACCCTGTACCCCATAAATATGTATAATCAAAAATAAATTAATTATTTTTTAAAAGTGACTTCTGGCCAGTAAATAAAAAATTATAAAGGGAGGGGGGAAAATAGTGGCAACACTTAGAGAAAAGAAGGCTCTCCTCCCACTTCCATAAAGCCAGAAGAGCGCTTGGCATGTGACTGCTAGTTCTGAATAGCAGGCATGGCTCCCTCTAAGTCTAAATCAGCAAACAAGTTAGAAGACAGCATGAGTTTTAACAAAGCAGGTCACAGAAGTAAGAAAGACTTAGTGGAAGAACTTTCTGTGTCTTCAGCCATCCTAAGTAAAACAAATATAATAATAAGAAAGCAGCAGGTTGATGGCATGCAGGATGAAAAAGGAGGATTTATCGTCTTCTTGTACCAGCCATTAACTGAATGTTGAATATTGACAGCTTTGTTGATTAAATTTACTAATATAATTCTGTGCCTGTAGTATGATAAAGAGTATATTTCAGGAAAGAGCAGCCCTTGATTTAGTGGTCCAGCTATAAAGCATGCTAAATAAAGAGGATTTATAAAACTCCTAATCCTTCAAGCCAAAACATGCTGTGCAGGGACGACATTTGAATGCCCCAAGAACATATATGGTAGTTATGCGTAAAAGGATGACCTAGATGCTTTCTGCTCCCCATGGAAAACATCAGAACAACCAGAAATATAACGAAAGCCTCAATGAAAATTGTACTGGTTCTTAGATGTTACACACCAAAGTGGATTAAATGGTATTACTTGGGGGATCTCTACAATTTGTCTCTCTCTGAAATTTTCAAGTGGTTTATAG
>NW_007792977.1:0-1678 GCF_000696425.1 Galeopterus variegatus
TCTAGATTCAGTTTGAGCACTTGAGGAATTAAATGAAGGCTAGTATACCTGAAGAGTAGACCGAATAATAACAAGTAGTACACAATGAAGAAGTATAGAGTAGAATACTTTTTTATCTTGAAGCCAAAAGAAGCTATTGAAGAATCTTGATCAGGGATTGGTGTAAATAGGATTTTAAATTAAGCAATTTCTTTGGAATAGAGTTTTTAGAGTATAATGGAAATCATCTCTTTAACTTTATATATGACAGAATGCCTCTCACTAAACTGTCTGCAGAGAAACATCAATAACCAAGAGATGTTTTTAGATGGAATAGTCATGTCAGATAGTGTGCTAGATTTTATAGATGCAGAAGTAAACATCTTAGCTTCCTACAACCAGTCTACTACAGGAGGGTTTCTCAAACCTCAGTACCGTTAGCATTGTGAGCCAGGTAATTATTTGTTGATAAGGACTCGCTTGTGTACCATAGGATATTCAGCAGCATGTCTGGCCTCCACCCATTACATACCAATAGGAATGCCCTCACTCCACAGTGGTGTCATTAAAAATAGTTCACAGGCATTGTTAAAACAAAATTACTGGAGTCGAGGAACACTGTACTAAAGAAAGAAAATATTTATGCCACATGGAAGTATGAAGAAAAAGGGGATACTAACTTCTCTGTTATTGTATAATTGGAGGGGTTAATATTTCACCCCTGTATGTGGGCCTGAGTAGGATGTACCTCACTTAGTTCAGCATATGACTGATTGACATATTAAAAGCATACCTGGGCCGGCCCGGTGGCGCACTGCTATAGTGCGCCGCTTGGGAAGCGCGGCAGCGCTCCCGCCCGAGGGTTCGGATCCCACATACAGACCGGTTCCCGCTCACTGGCTGAGCGAGGCACGGGGGCAGCACCGAGGGTTGCGATCCCGTTGCCGGTCCCGGTCCGGTGAGGGGTCGACACTGAGGGTTGCGATCCATTGCCAGACACGGAAAAAGACAAAAAAAAAAAAAAAAGCATACCTACATGATGGAAACAGATATAATTAAGCATAAAATATCCTATATGTTACAACACTTGCTTTGTTTTTACAATAATATCCCTTCATACATTTTGAAAGCATGCTCTGAGCCTTGTATTAGAAGAAATTAAAGTTGCAAAAACAAAACAACAACAGCAACAACCACAAAAGCCACAATGATCATAAATTAAACCTTTTTCTTCATTTCAGTTTGAGCCAAAATGGACATTGGTACATCTTATGAAGGGGCAGTATTGGGAAGAGGGGAGTTCTGCAGGTAGAATACAAACTGTTGCTATAAAATAAACCAGAGAACCACAGCATATCTTATCTTTAACAATGTTAACTAGATAAATTTTCCATTTATCCATTTCCCAAAAGGGGGATGTATTTCAATATTTTAAATAGTGTTAATTTTGAGTTGGCAGAGGTAACAACCTACTACCATTGTGTTTTGGTACCAAGGGATAAACCTTTCAAGAAAGTTACTAATATGCAAATAAATAAATGAATAAATAAATGAATGAATAAATAAATAAATCAATAAAAGCTTTTTAATTCTCTTAACCATAGGATATAGTAAAGTTTATTTTCATCCATTGTTTTTATGACACTTATTTATTCCTTCTACCTCTTAAATAAGCAAGTGGTTCTACCATTTCTTACCA
>NW_007792978.1:0-1678 GCF_000696425.1 Galeopterus variegatus
AAAAAAAAAAATTTGAATATAACATTTTGCTTTTAAAGACAAGACATAGTTCCTCAAACTATATCTAGCTCTAAAGCACTATTTAGCTAAAAACACTAAATTTAAACTACATTTAATAAAGAAGGTTAAAGAAAGGATGTTAATAATAAATCTCACTAAACTGTGTGTGTATATGTGGTTTTATATGGATTAAAATACCATAAGGCACCCTTTCTGGTTGTTGTGCATACCCAGTCAAGGACCTGTGGTTGGTGGTGGAAGGGTGAATTCTTGTCACAGAGCACCTAATCAAATACCTTCATTTTTAGAATGAAGAAACTGGGGCATGACATACCAAGGTTACACAGACTTGGTGGACAGGACTTCCGACTCCTGATTCTATGTCCTTTATAGCACATGTCTTCCCAAGTTTCTGTACCCTCACTTCTCAGTGCAATACTAGTAACAGTTTGCCTAGGCCTCTTGCTGGCAAGAGATGAAGCCAGCTCCGGGAGTTAGGTAGAGCCCAGGGAAAGCCACAGGCTGAACCAAGGAGAGAAAAGGAAGGACACCCAATGCTCTAAGCAGATTTGGGACACCTTCTCATTATCCTTCTCTGGCTGACAGTTAAACCTTTCATACAGGCACATCCAAGTGCCTGCTCCTTTTCCCCTCAGAAGCCTGCCCTCTGTCAAGATGACCCATGTTCCACAACCATAACTGCCCCCTCTCCATTATACCCAGTCTATCCTCAAGGATGCCTAGAACTAGGGATTTGGGACAACACCAGCGGAGAATGGTAATCTAGAGATGCCTGGCCCAAAACAGAACATGTATTCATCTGAACATTTATTCAGTCTCTTTTATGTGTCATGTGAGACCTTTAGGCTCCAGGAAAACCCAGAGAGCCTATGCTGATGGTAGATCTACAGGGGCAAAAGGAGCTGGGCCCCTGACTTTCAAATATAGGAAATTTCCCAAGAGAACCAGAACAGCTTCCTGATTGCTGATTGTCCAGCTCACATTAGAATGCTTGATTAGGGAGTGAAAAAAGGCTAATGAATGGTATGATTTTCCTGTTGCGCACCATGTTTACTAACATGCAGTACTGCGAACCACAGTACAAGCAAATGATGCTTACAGATGAATATTGTGTGATGAGCTATTCAGCATTGTAATATCTATTATGTATCATGAATCTAACATAAAGTTCTGCATATCATGATGCTGGTGAATCATGCCTATTAATATCTACCATGTGATAAGACATATAATATGAACCACTGTATATGGTATTTACTAATATATTCTACTATACATGACGATATTGGTAAACCATGCTGATTTACATATACCACATGATGGGATATATCGTATTAATTACTCATGATGAACTATTTTATAACACTGAATTTATTTCATTTTAATATTGTCATACAGGTTATTTGACAGCGCTGATTCCAAGATCTGGATATTGTGGTAAAAAGAACTCTGGGTCAGAAGTGAGAAAGCTTGAGTTTCCATTCTAACTAGGACAGTTACTATAAATGCAACCTTAGGTAAGTCACAAACTTCTCTGAAACTTCATGTCCTCATATATAAAACAGTCCGTGATACTGACAGAGGTTAGGATGAGAGTTTTCAATAAGAGAACACTGGTGGAAATTGCTCTGTCCATATCTATCAATCAAGGAGGATG
>NW_007792979.1:0-1678 GCF_000696425.1 Galeopterus variegatus
AAACTCTGCCATTCACAGCAGCACAGATGAGCTAGGAGAAAATTGTGTTAAGTGAAATAAGCCAAGCAAAGAAAGGGAAGTAGCACAAATTCACATTCATAAGTGGGAGCTAAAACAAAATAGAAAAGAAAACGGAAAGAAGGAAAAAAGGAAGGAAGAAAGGAAGGAAATGGAGGGAGGGAGGGACGGAAGGAAGGAAGGAAGGAAAAACAATCAAATAATACACTGAACTTTCAGAAGTAGAGAATGGAACTGTGATTACCAGACGTGGGAAAGAGGAAGAGGGAGAGTGGTTAGCAAGAAATCAGTTAATGGATGTGGGAGCACATAGGCTTGACAAAGAACAGGGAGTACACAAAGGGCAAAAGTCATAAGTGCACTTAGGCAGAACCTAAGTGCTGAAAACAGCAAATAGTTTCTGCTGGATTTAGATAAGAACATTAAGGTCATTTCTTATCTGCCTTTATTCCCTTTCCTTTGTTTCTCAAGATGTTTTCCAGTGATTGCCCCATAGCCAATTTATTTTCATTCCTTTGATAAATGCTTGATTAAATTGTTTTTTCTCTTGTATTTCCTTGTCTTTACAGTAAAAACTGAAGCAAATACCAACTTGGGGCTGCACCTTGTTTCTTCCTTCTTGAGGGAGCTATCTTGGTGCAGTCCCTTCAAGCTTCTCATTGTTCTTAATATTTGAGCTCTGAGTAATCTTTGCATTTCTATCACATGGTTAGAAGTGACATATTGACACAAAGAATTATTATGTTTTGTAATGATAAATATACTAGTTAGACTAATTTGATCATAACATATTGTACACAGGTATTGATATTCAGCTTTGTACCCCACAAATATGTACTATCAATTATGTTTCAATTTTTAAAAACTTTTTAAGATTTGCATTTATTCACTCAACTTCCTTGTTCAATTTACTGATACTAGATTTACTCCTAGTACTTTCCTAAACGTACTCTTGCCAAGGCTGTCAGTAACCTCCTTGATGCAAAATGAACTGGCTCCTTTCCAATTCTTTTCCTATCTGACTTCTAACCTGTTTCTAAAACCATTAACTAATTTTTTCTTGAAACCAACCATGTCTTTCCTTGGATTTCATGACACCACTTTTCCGGTTTCCCTCTTACCTCTCTGATCCTTTCTTACTTATTCTCTGTTTTATAAACTCCTCTTCACTTACTCCCCACCTTTTTTTAATATTTATGTTCATCTGGATGCTGTTCTAGGCATTCTCTGATAAATACTTGTCCTGCATTATCACATCTATTGGCATACATCTCTTATAAATAAACTGTTTCCAAAACTATAGCCACAATTCAGATCTTTCTCCTGAGCCACCCACCTATAAATATGATTGACCACTGGATATTTCCACTTGGATTTCTGATAGACATTACAAATTCAACATGTCCAAAATTTATTTTAATCTTCCTGGATCTAGTCTTCTTTCTTTGTTCCCTTTTTGGAAAAACAGCACCACTGTCAACGCTGTCATTCAAATCAGAAATTTAGATCCTTGCCCACACCTTCCATATACAATCACTGGTACCCAGGCATTTTAAATTGTAAAGATTTGTTTATATCTGTCTCTCATAGATTTGCTCTATAGCAAAGGCCACTATTCTATTAGAACACTACTAAGCAAATATTTCCTGAATTCATGACA